>NW_026123905.1:0-31068 GCF_025177605.1 Cucumis melo
TCCCTCGCGTTTTCTTGGGACGAGCACCGGAAGTCCTCGAGCTCAGCCCGTTTCCTTCGCTGCAAGTGCATTTCCAGTGGTTTCTGACACCGGACGAGCGTTCGCCACTCGTTGGAAGCTTCGGCCTTCTTTTGGACCGTTTTGGGTCGCACCACAGTTCTCCCTCCAACGAGCTCGCTTCCCGACCTATACCTCCGGAAAACGTGTCAGGGAGCATGCCAGGAGTGTGGGTTGAAGTCCTCGGAGCACGAGACCCGAAGATCGAAAGACTTATGACCAATACGGAGCAAAGGGAAGAAAACCGTCGGGGGGACCGCTTTTTACCCCAGGACGAGAAAACTGAGTCCGGGGCATTCCCGCTCGCGTTTTCTTGGGACGAGCACCGGAAGTCCTCGAGCTCAGCCCGTTTCCTTCGCTGCAAGTGCATTTCCAGTGGTTTCTGACACCGGACGAGCGTTCGCCACTCGTTGGAAGCTTCGGCCATCTTTTGGACCGTTTTGGGTCGCACCACAGTTCTCCCTCCAACGAGCTCGCTTCCCGACCTATACCTCCGGAAAACGTGTCAGGTAGCATGCCAGGAGTGTGGGTTGAAGTCCTCGGAGCACGAGACCCGAAGATCGAAAGACTTATGACCAATACGGAGCAAAGGGAAGAAACCGTCGGGGGACCGCTTTTTACCCCAGGACGAGAAAACTGAGTCCGGGGCATTCCCGCTCGCGTTTTCTTGGGACGAGCACCGGAAGTCCTCGAGCTCAGCCCGTTTCCTTCGCTGCAAGTGCATTTCCAGTGGTTTCTGACACCGGACGAGCGTTCGCCACTCGTTGGAAGCTTCGGCCATCTTTTGGACCGTTTTGGGTCGCACCACAGTTCTCCCTCCAACGAGCTCGCTTCCCGACCTATACCTCCGGAAAACGTGTCAGGGAGCATGCCAGGAGTGTGGGTTGAAGTCCTCGGAGCACGAGACCCGAAGATCGAAAGACTTATGACCAATACGGAGCAAAGGGAAGAAACCGTCGGGTGACCGCTTTTTACCCCAGGACGAGAAAACTGAGTCCGGGGCATTCCCGCTCGCGTTTTCTTGGGACGAGCACCGGAAGTCCTCGAGCTCAGCCCGTTTCCTTCGCTGCAAGTGCATTTCCAGTGGTTTCTGACACCGGACGAGCGTTCGCCACTCGTTGGAAGCTTCGGCCATCTTTTGGACCGTTTTGGGTCGCACCACAGTTCTCCCTCCAACGAGCTCGCTTCCCGACCTATACCTCCGGAAAACGTGTCAGGGAGCATGCCAGGAGTGTGGGTTGAAGTCCTCGGAGCACGAGACCCGAAGATCGAAAGACTTATGACCAATACGGAGTAAAGGGAAGAAACCGTCGGGGGACCGCTTTTTACCCCAGGACGAGAAAACTGAGTCCGGGGCATTCCCGCTCGCGTTTTCTTGGGACGAGCACCGGAAGTCCTCGAGCTCAGCCCGTTTCCTTCGCTGCAAGTGCATTTCCAGTGGTTTCTGACACCGGACGAGCGTTCGCCACTCGTTGGAAGCTTCGGCCATCTTTTGGACCGTTTTGGGTCGCACCACAGTTCTCCCTCCAACGAGCTCGCTTCCCGACCTATACCTCCGGAAAACGTGTCAGGGAGCATTGCCAGGAGTGTGGGTTGAAGTCCTCGGAGCACGAGACCCGAAGATCGAAAGACTTATGACCAATACGGAGCAAAGGGAAGAAACCGTCGGGGGACCGCTTTTTACCCCAGGACGAGAAAACTGAGTCCGGGGCATTCCCGCTCGCGTTTTCTTGGGACGAGCACCGGAAGTCCTCGAGCTCAGCCCGTTTCCTTCGCTGCAAGTGCATTTCCAGTGGTTTCTGACACCGGACGAGCGTTCGCCACTCGTTGGAAGCTTCGGCCATCTTTTGGACCGTTTTGGGTCGCACCACAGTTCTCCCTCCAACGAGCTCGCTTCCCCACCTATACCTCCGGAAAACGTGTCAGGGAGCATGCCAGGAGTGTGGGTTGAAGTCCTCGGAGCACGAGACCCGAAGATCGAAAGACTTATGACCAATACGGAGCAAAGGGAAGAAACCGTCGGGGGACCGCTTTTTACCCCAGGACGAGAAAACTGAGTCCGGGGCATTCCCGCTCGCGTTTTCTTGGGACGAGCACCGGAAGTCCTCGAGCTCAGCCCGTTTCCTTCGCTGCAGGTGCATTTCCAGTGGTTTCTGACACCGGACGAGCGTTCGCCACTCGTTGGAAGCTTCGGCCATCTTTTGGACCGTTTTGGGTCGCACCACAGTTCTCCCTCCAACGAGCTCGCTTCCCGACCTATACCTCCGGAAAACGTGTCAGGGAGCATGCCAGGAGTGTGGGTTGAAGTCCTCGGAGCACGAGACCCGAAGATCGAAAGACTTATGACCAATACGGAGCAAAGGGATGAAACCGTCGGGGGACCGCTTTTTACCCCAGGACGAGAAAACTGAGTCCGGGGCATTCCCGCTCGCGTTTTCTTGGGACGAGCACCGGAAGTCCTCGAGCTCAGCCCGTTTCCTTCGCTGCAAGTGCATTTCCAGTGGTTTCTGACACCGGACGAGCGTTCGCCACTCGTTGGAAGCTTCGGCCATCTTTTGGACCGTTTTGGGTCGCACCACAGTTCTCCCTCCAACGAGCTCGCTTCCCGACCTATACCTCCGGAAAACGTGTCAGGGAGCATGCCAGGAGTGTGGGTTGAAGTCCTCGGAGCACGAGACCCGAAGATCGAAAGACTTATGACCAATACGGAGCAAAGGGAAGAAACCGTCGGAGGACCGCTTTTTACCCCAGGACGAGAAAACTGAGTCCGGGGCATTCCCGCTCGCGTTTTCTTGGGACGAGCACCGGAAGTCCTCGAGCTCAGCCCGTTTCCTTCGCTGCAAGTGCATTTCCAGTGGTTTCTGACACCGGACGAGCGTTCGCCACTCGTTGGAAGCTTCGGCCATCTTTTGGACCGTTTTGGGTCGCACCACAGTTCTCCCTCCAACGAGCTCGCTTCCCGACCTATACCTCCGGAAAACGTGTCAGGGAGCATGCCAGGAGTGTGGGTTGAAGTCCTCGGAGCACGAGACCCGAAGATCGAAAGACTTATGACCAATACGGAGCAAAGGGAAGAAACCGTCGGGGGACCGCTTTTTACCCCAGGACGAGAAAACTGAGTCCGGGGCATTCCCGCTCGCGTTTTCTTGGGACGAGCACCGGAAGTCCTCGAGCTCAGCCCGTTTCCTTCGCTGCAAGTGCATTTCCAGTGGTTTCTGACACCGGACGAGCGTTCGCCACTCGTTGGAAGCTTCGGCCATCTTTTCGACCGTTTTGGGTCGCACCACAGTTCTCCCTCCAACGAGCTCGCTTCCCGACCTATACCTCCGGAAAACGTGTCAGGGAGCATGCCAGGAGTGTGGGTTGAAGTCCTCGGAGCACGAGACCCGAAGATCGAAAGACTTATGACCAATACGGAGCAAAGGGAAGAAACCGTCGGGGGACCGCTTTTTACCCCAGGACGAGAAAACTGAGTCCGGGGCATTCCCGCTCGCGTTTTCTTGGGACGAGCACCGGAAGTCCTCGAGCTCAGCTCGTTTCCTTCGCTGCAAGTGCATTTCCAGTGGTTTCTGACACCGGACGAGCGTTCGCCACTCGTTGGAAGCTTCGGCCATCTTTTGGACCGTTTTGGGTCGCACCACAGTTCTCCCTCCAACGAGCTCGCTTCCCGACCTATACCTCCGGAAAACGTGTCAGGGAGCATGCCAGGAGTGTGGGTTGAAGTCCTCGGAGCACGAGACCCGAAGATCGAAAGACTTATGACCAATACGGAGCAAAGGGAAGAAACCGTCGGGGGACCGCTTTTTACCCCAGGACGAGAAAACTGAGTCCGGGGCATTCCCCGCTCGCGTTTTCTTGGGACGAGCACCGGAAGTCCTCGAGCTCAGCCCGTTTCCTTCGCTGCAGGTGCATTTCCAGTGGTTTCTGACACCGGACGAGCGTTCGCCACTCGTTGGAAGCTTCGGCCATCTTTTGGACCGTTTTGGGTCGCACCACAGTTCTCCCTCCAACGAGCTCGCTTCCCGACCTATACCTCCGGAAAACGTGTCAGGGAGCATGCCAGGAGTGTGGGTTGAAGTCCTCGGAGCACGAGACCCGAAGATCGAAAGACTTATGACCAATACGGAGCAAAGGGAAGAAACCGTCGGGGGACCGCTTTTTACCCCAGGACGAGAAAACTGAGTCCGGGGCATTCCCGCTCGCGTTTTCTTGGGACGAGCACCGGAAGTCCTCGAGCTCAGCCCGTTTCCTTCGCTGCAGGTGCATTTCCAGTGGTTTCTGACACCGGACGAGCGTTCGCCACTCGTTGGAAGCTTCGGCCATCTTTTGGACCGTTTTGGGTCGCACCACAGTTCTCCCTCCAACGAGCTCGCTTCCCGACCTATACCTCCGGAAAACGTGTCAGGGAGCATGCCAGGAGTGTGGGTTGAAGTCCTCGGAGCACGAGACCCGAAGATCGAAAGACTTATGACCAATACGGAGCAAAGGGAAGAAACCGTCGGGGGACCGCTTTTTACCCCAGGACGAGAAAACTGAGTCCGGGGCATTCCCGCTCGCGTTTTCTTGGGACGAGCACCGGAAGTCCTCGAGCTCAGCCCGTTTCCTTCGCTGCAAGTGCATTTCCAGTGGTTTCTGACACCGGACGAGCGTTCGCCACTCGTTGGAAGCTTCGGCCATCTTTTGGACCGTTTTGGGTCGCACCACAGTTCTCCCTCCAACGAGCTCGCTTCCCGACCTATACCTCCGGAAAACGTGTCAGGGAGCATGCCAGGAGTGTGGGTTGAAGTCCTCGGAGCACGAGACCCGAAGATCGAAAGACTTATGACCAATACGGAGCAAAGGGAAGAAACCGTCGGCGGACCGCTTTTTACCCCAGGACGAGAAAACTGAGTCCGGGGCATTCCCGCTCGCGTTTTCTTGGGACGAGCACCGGAAGTCCTCGAGCTCAGCCCGTTTCCTTCGCTGCAAGTGCATTTCCAGTGGTTTCTGACACCGGACGAGCGTTCGCCACTCGTTGGAAGCTTCGGCCATCTTTTGGACCGTTTTGGGTCGCACCACAGTTCTCCCTCCAACGAGCTCGCTTCCCGACCTATACCTCCGGAAAACGTGTCAGGGAGCATGCCAGGAGTGTGGGTTGAAGTCCTCGGAGCACGAGACCCGAAGATCGAAAGACTTATGACCAATACGGAGCAAAGGGAAGAAACCGTCGGGGGACCGCTTTTTACCCCAGGACGAGAAAACTGAGTCCGGGGCATTCCCGCTCGCGTTTTCTTGGGACGAGCACCGGAAGTCCTCGAGCTCAGCCCGTTTCCTTCGCTGCAAGTGCATTTCCAGTGGTTTCTGACACCGGACGAGCGTTCGCCACTCGTTGGAAGCTTCGGCCATCTTTTGGACCGTTTTGGGTCGCACCACAGTTCTCCCTCCAACGAGCTCGCTTCCCGACCTATACCTCCGGAAAACGTGTCAGGGAGCATGCCAGGAGTGTGGGTTGAAGTCCTCGGAGCACGAGACCCGAAGATCGAAAGACTTATGACCAATACGGAGCAAAGGGAAGAAACCGTCGGGGGACCGCTTTTTACCCCAGGACGAGAAAACTGAGTCCGGGGCATTCCCGCTCGCGTTTTCTTGGGACGAGCACCGGAAGTCCTCGAGCTCAGCCCGTTTCCTTCGCTGCAAGTGCATTTCCAGTGGTTTCTGACACCGGACGAGCGTTCGCCACTCGTTGGAAGCTTCGGCCATCTTTTCGACCGTTTTGGGTCGCACCACAGTTCTCCCTCCAACGAGCTCGCTTCCCGACCTATACCTCCGGAAAACGTGTCAGGGAGCATGCCAGGAGTGTGGGTTGAAGTCCTCGGAGCACGAGACCCGAAGATCGAAAGACTTATGACCAATACGGAGCAAAGGGAAGAAACCGTCGGGGGACCGCTTTTTACCCCAGGACGAGAAAACTGAGTCCGGGGCATTCCCGCTCGCGTTTTCTTGGGACGAGCACCGGAAGTCCTCGAGCTCAGCCCGTTTCCTTCGCTGCAAGTGCATTTCCAGTGGTTTCTGACACCGGACGAGCGTTCGCCACTCGTTGGAAGCTTCGGCCATCTTTTCGACCGTTTTGGGTCGCACCACAGTTCTCCCTCCAACGAGCTCGCTTCCCGACCTATACCTCCGGAAAACGTGTCAGGGAGCATGCCAGGAGTGTGGGTTGAAGTCCTCGGAGCACGAGACCCGAAGATCGAAAGACTTATGACCAATACGGAGCAAAGGGAAGAAACCGTCGGGGGACCGCTTTTTACCCCAGGACGAGAAAACTGAGTCCGGGGCATTCCCGCTCGCGTTTTCTTGGGACGAGCACCGGAAGTCCTCGAGCTCAGCCCGTTTCCTTCGCTGCAGGTGCATTTCCAGTGGTTTCTGACACCGGACGAGCGTTCGCCACTCGTTGGAAGCTTCGGCCATCTTTTGGACCGTTTTGGGTCGCACCACAGTTCTCCCTCCAACGAGCTCGCTTCCCGACCTATACCTCCGGAAAACGTGTCAGGGAGCATGCCAGGAGTGTGGGTTGAAGTCCTCGGAGCACGAGACCCGAAGATCGAAAGACTTATGACCAATACGGAGCAAAGGGAAGAAACCGTCGGGGGACCGCTTTTTACCCCAGGACGAGAAAACTGAGTCCGGGGCATTCCCGCTCGCGTTTTCTTGGGACGAGCACCGGAAGTCCTCGAGCTCAGCCCGTTTCCTTCGCTGCAGGTGCATTTCCAGTGGTTTCTGACACCGGACGAGCGTTCGCCACTCGTTGGAAGCTTCGGCCATCTTTTGGACCGTTTTGGGTCGCACCACAGTTCTCCCTCCAACGAGCTCGCTTCCCGACCTATACCTCCGGAAAACGTGTCAGGGAGCATGCCAGGAGTGTGGGTTGAAGTCCTCGGAGCACGAGACCCGAAGATCGAAAGACTTATGACCAATACGGAGCAAAGGGAAGAAACCGTCGGGGGACCGCTTTTTACCCCAGGACGAGAAAACTGAGTCCGGGGCATTCCCGCTCGCGTTTTCTTGGGACGAGCACCGGAAGTCCTCGAGCTCAGCCCGTTTCCTTCGCTGCAGGTGCATTTCCAGTGGTTTCTGACACCGGACGAGCGTTCGCCACTCGTTGGAAGCTTCGGCCATCTTTTGGACCGTTTTGGGTCGCACCACAGTTCTCCCTCCAACGAGCTCGCTTCCCGACCTATACCTCCGGAAAACGTGTCAGGGAGCATGCCAGGAGTGTGGGTTGAAGTCCTCGGAGCACGAGACCCGAAGATCGAAAGACTTATGACCAATACGGAGCAAAGGGAAGAAACCGTCGGGGGACCGCTTTTTACCCCAGGACGAGAAAACTGAGTCCGGGGCATTCCCGCTCGCGTTTTCTTGGGACGAGCACCGGAAGTCCTCGAGCTCAGCCCGTTTCCTTCGCTGCAGGTGCATTTCCAGTGGTTTCTGACACCGGACGAGCGTTCGCCACTCGTTGGAAGCTTCGGCCATCTTTTGGACCGTTTTGGGTCGCACCACAGTTCTCCCTCCAACGAGCTCGCTTCCCGACCTATACCTCCGGAAAACGTGTCAGGGAGCATGCCAGGAGTGTGGGTTGAAGTCCTCGGAGCACGAGACCCGAAGATCGAAAGACTTATGACCAATACGGAGCAAAGGGAAGAAACCGTCGGGGGACCGCTTTTTACCCCAGGACGAGAAAACTGAGTCCGGGGCATTCCCGCTCGCGTTTTCTTGGGACGAGCACCGGAAGTCCTTGAGCTCAGCCCGTTTCCTTCGCTGCAAGTGCATTTCCAGTGGTTTCTGACACCGGACGAGCGTTCGCCACTCGTTGGAAGCTTCGGCCATCTTTTGGACCGTTTTGGGTCGCACCACAGTTCTCCCTCCAACGAGCTCGCTTCCCGACCTATACCTCCGGAAAACGTGTCAGGGAGCATGCCAGGAGTGTGGTTGAAGTCCTCGGAGCACGAGACCCGAAGATCGAAAGACTTATGACCAATACGGAGCAAAGGGAAGAAACCGTCGGGGGACCGCTTTTTACCCCAGGACGAGAAAACTGAGTCCGGGGCATTCCCGCTCGCGTTTTCTTGGGACGAGCACCGGAAGTCCTCGAGCTCAGCCCGTTTCCTTCGCTGCAAGTGCATTTCCAGTGGTTTCTGACACCGGACGAGCGTTCGCCACTCGTTGGAAGCTTCGGCCATCTTTTGGACCGTTTTGGGTCGCACCACAGTTCTCCCTCCAACGAGCTCGCTTCCCGACCTATACCTCCGGAAAACGTGTCAGGGAGCATGCCAGGAGTGTGGTTGAAGTCCTCGGAGCACGAGACCCGAAGATCGAAAGACTTATGACCAATACGGAGCAAAGGGAAGAAACCGTCGGGGGACCGCTTTTTACCCCAGGACGAGAAAACTGAGTCCGGGGCATTCCCGCTCGCGTTTTCTTGGGACGAGCACCGGAAGTCCTCGAGCTCAGCCCGTTTCCTTCGCTGCAAGTGCATTTCCAGTGGTTTCTGGCACCGGACGAGCGTTCGCCACTCGTTGGAAGCTTCGGCCATCTTTTGGACCGTTTTGGGTCGCACCACAGTTCTCCCTCCAACGAGCTCGCTTCCCGACCTATACCTCCGGAAAACGTGTCAGGGAGCATGCCAGGAGTGTGGGTTCAAGTCCTCGGAGCACGAGACCCGAAGATCGAAAGACTTATGACCAATACGGAGCAAAGGGAAGAAACCGTCGGGGGACCGCTTTTTACCCCAGGACGAGAAAACTGAGTCCGGGGCATTCCCGCTCGCGTTTTCTTGGGACGAGCACCGGAAGTCCTCGAGCTCAGCCCGTTTCCTTCGCTGCAAGTGCATTTCCAGTGGTTTCTGACACCGGACGAGCGTTCGCCACTCGTTGGAAGCTTCGGCCATCTTTTGGACCGTTTTGGGTCGCACCACAGTTCTCCCTCCAACGAGCTCGCTTCCCGACCTATACCTCCGGAAAACGTGTCAGGGAGCATGCCAGGAGTGTGGGTTGAAGTCCTCGGAGCACGAGACCCGAAGATCGAAAGACTTATGACCAATACGAAGCAAAGGGAAGAAACCGTCGGGGGACCGCTTTTTACCCCAGGACGAGAAAACTGAGTCCGGGGCATTCCCGCTCGCGTTTTCTTGGGACGAGCACCGGAAGTCCTCGAGCTCAGCCCGTTTCCTTCGCTGCAGGTGCATTTCCAGTGGTTTCTGACACCCGGACGAGCGTTCGCCACTCGTTGGAAGCTTCGGCCATCTTTTGGACCGTTTTGGGTCGCACCACAGTTCTCCCTCCAACGAGTTCGCTTCCCGACCTATACCTCCGGAAAACGTGTCAGGGAGCATGCCAGGAGTGTGGGTTGAAGTCCTCGGAGCACGAGACCCGAAGATCGAAAGACTTATGACCAATACGGAGCAAAGGGAAGAAACCGTCGGGGGACCGCTTTTTACCCCAGGACGAGAAAACTGAGTCCGGGGCATTCCCGCTCGCGTTTTCTTGGGACGAGCACCGGAAGTCCTCGAGCTCAGCCCGTTTCCTTCGCTGCAGGTGCATTTCCAGTGGTTTCTGACACCGGACGAGCGTTCGCCACTCGTTGGAAGCTTCGGCCATCTTTTGGACCGTTTTGGGTCGCACCACAGTTCTCCCTCCAACGAGCTCGCTTCCCGACCTATACCTCCGGAAAACGTGTCAGGGAGCATGCCAGGAGTGTGGGTTGAAGTCCTCGGAGCACGAGACCCGAAGATCGAAAGACTTATGACCAATACGGAGCAAAGGGAAGAAACCGTCGGGGGACCGCTTTTTACCCCAGGACGAGAAAACTGAGTCCGGGGCATTCCCGCTCGCGTTTTCTTGGGACGAGCACCGGAAGTCCTCGAGCTCAGCCCGTTTCCTTCGCTGCAGGTGCATTTCCAGTGGTTTCTGACACCGGACGAGCGTTCGCCACTCGTTGGAAGCTTCGACCATCTTTTGGACCGTTTTGGGTCGCACCACAGTTCTCCCTCCAACGAGCTCGCTTCCCGACCTATACCTCCGGAAAACGTGTCAGGGAGCATGCCAGGAGTGTGGGTTGAAGTCCTCGGAGCACGAGACCCGAAGATCGAAAGACTTATGACCAATACGGAGCAAAGGGAAGAAACCGTCGGGGGACCGCTTTTTACCCCAGGACGAGAAAACTGAGTCCGGGGCATTCCCGCTCGCGTTTTCTTGGGACGAGCACCGGAAGTCCTCGAGCTCAGCCCGTTTCCTTCGCTGCAAGTGCATTTCCAGTGGTTTCTGGCACCGGACGAGCGTTCGCCACTCGTTGGAAGCTTCAGCCATCTTTTGGACCGTTTTGGGTCGCACCACAGTTCTCCCTCCAACGAGCTCGCTTCCCGACCTATACCTCCGGAAAACGTGTCAGGGAGCATGCCAGGAGTGTGGGTTCAAGTCCTCGGAGCACGAGACCCGAAGATCGAAAGACTTATGACCAATACGGAGCAAAGGGAAGAAACCGTCGGGGGACCGCTTTTTACCCCAGGACGAGAAAACTGAGTCCGGGGCATTCCCGCTCGCGTTTTCTTGGGACGAGCACCGGAAGTCCTCGAGCTCAGCCCGTTTCCTTCGCTGCAAGTGCATTTCCAGTGGTTTCTGACACCGGACGAGCGTTCGCCACTCGTTGGAAGCTTCGGCCATCTTTTGGACCGTTTTGGGTCGCACCACAGTTCTCCCTCCAACGAGCTCGCTTCCCGACCTATACCTCCGGAAAACGTGTCAGGGAGCATGCCAGGAGTGTGGGTTGAAGTCCTCGGAGCACGAGACCCGAAGATCGAAAGACTTATGACCAATACGAAGCAAAGGGAAGAAACCGTCGGGGGACCGCTTTTTACCCCAGGACGAGAAAACTGAGTCCGGGGCATTCCCGCTCGCGTTTTCTTGGGACGAGCACCGGAAGTCCTCGAGCTCAGCCCGTTTCCTTCGCTGCAGGTGCATTTCCAGTGGTTTCTGACACCGGACGAGCGTTCGCCACTCGTTGGAAGCTTCGGCCATCTTTTGGACCGTTTTGGGTCGCACCACAGTTCTCCCTCCAACGAGCTCGCTTCCCGACCTATACCTCCGGAAAACGTGTCAGGGAGCATGCCAGGAGTGTGGGTTGAAGTCCTCGGAGCACGAGACCCGAAGATCGAAAGACTTATGACCAATACGGAGCAAAGGGAAGAAACCGTCGGGGGACCGCTTTTTACCCCAGGACGAGAAAACTGAGTCCGGGGCATTCCCGCTCGCGTTTTCTTGGGACGAGCACCGGAAGTCCTCGAGCTCAGCCCGTTTCCTTCGCTGCAGGTGCATTTCCAGTGGTTTCTGACACCGGACGAGCGTTCGCCACTCGTTGGAAGCTTCGGCCATCTTTTGGACCGTTTTGGGTCGCACCACAGTTCTCCCTCCAACGAGCTCGCTTCCCGACCTATACCTCCGGAAAACGTGTCAGGGAGCATGCCAGGAGTGTGGGTTGAAGTCCTCGGAGCACGAGACCCGAAGATCGAAAGACTTATGACCAATACGGAGCAAAGGGAAGAAACCGTCGGGGGACCGCTTTTTACCCCAGGACGAGAAAACTGAGTCCGGGGCATTCCCGCTCGCGTTTTCTTGGGACGAGCACCGGAAGTCCTCGAGCTCAGCCCGTTTCCTTCGCTGCAAGTGCATTTCCAGTGGTTTCTGACACCGGACGAGCGTTCGCCACTCGTTGGAAGCTTCGGCCATCTTTTGGACCGTTTTGGGTCGCACCACAGTTCTCCCTCCAACGAGCTCGCTTCCCGACCTATACCTCCGGAAAACGTGTCAGGGAGCATGCCAGGAGTGTGGTTGAAGTCCTCGGAGCACGAGACCCGAAGATCGAAAGACTTATGACCAATACGGAGCAAAGGGAAGAAACCGTCGGGGGACCGCTTTTTACCCCAGGACGAGAAAACTGAGTCCGGGGCATTCCCGCTCGCGTTTTCTTGGGACGAGCACCGGAAGTCCTCGAGCTCAGCCCGTTTCCTTCGCTGCAGGTGCATTTCCAGTGGTTTCTGACACCGGACGAGCGTTCGCCACTCGTTGGAAGCTTCGGCCATCTTTTGGACCGTTTTGGGTCGCACCACAGTTCTCCCTCCAACGAGCTCGCTTCCCGACCTATACCTCCGGAAAACGTGTGAGGGAGCATGCCAGGAGTATGGGTTGAAGTCCTCGGAGCACGAGACCCGAAGATCGAAAGACTTATGACCAATACGGAGCAAAGGGAAGAAACCGTCGGGGGACCGCTTTTTACCCCAGGACGAGAAAACTGAGTCCGGGGCATTCCCGCTCGCGTTTTCTTGGGACGAGCACCGGAAGTCCTCGAGCTCAGCCCGTTTCCTTCGCTGCAAGTGCATTTCCAGTGGTTTCTGACACCGGACGAGCGTTCGCCACTCGTTGGAAGCTTCGGCCATCTTTTGGACCGTTTTGGGTCGCACCACAGTTCTCCCTCCAACGAGCTCGCTTCCCGACCTATACCTCCGGAAAACGTGTCAGGGAGCATGCCAGGAGTGTGGGTTGAAGTCCTCGGAGCACGAGACCCGAAGATCGAAAGACTTATGACCAATACGGAGCAAAGGGAAGAAACCGTCGGGGGACCGCTTTTTACCCCAGGACGAGAAAACTGAGTCCGGGGCATTCCCGCTCGCGTTTTCTTGGGACGAGCACCGGAAGTCCTCGAGCTCAGCCCGTTTCCTTCGCTGCAAGTGCATTTCCAGTGGTTTCTGACACCGGACGAGCGTTCGCCACTCGTTGGAAGCTTCGGCCATCTTTTGGACCGTTTTGGGTCGCACCACAGTTCTCCCTCCAACGAGCTCGCTTCCCGACCTATACCTCCGGAAAACGTGTCAGGGAGCATGCCAGGAGTGTGGGTTGAAGTCCTCGGAGCACGAGACCCGAAGATCGAAAGACTTATGACCAATACGGAGCAAAGGGAAGAAACCGTCGGGGGACCGCTTTTTACCCCAGGACGAGAAAACTGAGTCCGGGGCATTCCCGCTCGCGTTTTCTTGGGACGAGCACCGGAAGTCCTCGAGCTCAGCCCGTTTCCTTCGCTGCAAGTGCATTTCCAGTGGTTTCTGACACCGGACGAGCGTTCGCCACTCGTTGGAAGCTTCGGCCATCTTTTGGACCGTTTTGGGTCGCACCACAGTTCTCCCTCCAACGAGCTCGCTTCCCGACCTATACCTCCGGAAAACGTGTCAGGGAGCATGCCAGGAGTGTGGGTTGAAGTCCTCGGAGCACGAGACCCGAAGATCGAAAGACTTATGACCAATACGGAGCAAAGGGAAGAAACCGTCGGGGGACCGCTTTTTACCCCAGGACGAGAAAACTGAGTCCGGGGCATTCCCGCTCGCGTTTTCTTGGGACGAGCACCGGAAGTCCTCGAGCTCAGCCCGTTTCCTTCGCTGCAAGTGCATTTCCAGTGGTTTCTGACACCGGACGAGCGTTCGCCACTCGTTGGAAGCTTCGGCCATCTTTTGGACCGTTTTGGGTCGCACCACAGTTCTCCCTCCAACGAGCTCGCTTCCCGACCTATACCTCCGGAAAACGTGTCAGGGAGCATGCCAGGAGTGTGGGTTGAAGTCCTCGGAGCACGAGACCCGAAGATCGAAAGACTTATGACCAATACGGAGCAAAGGGAAGAAACCGTCGGGGGACCGCTTTTTACCCCAGGACGAGAAAACTGAGTCCGGGGCATTCCCGCTCGCGTTTTCTTGGGACGAGCACCGGAAGTCCTCGAGCTCAGCCCGTTTCCTTCGCTGCAAGTGCATTTCCAGTGGTTTCTGACACCGGACGAGCGTTCGCCACTCGTTGGAAGCTTCGGCCATCTTTTCGACCGTTTTGGGTCGCACCACAGTTCTCCCTCCAACGAGCTCGCTTCCCGACCTATACCTCCGGAAAACGTGTCAGGGAGCATGCCAGGAGTGTGGGTTGAAGTCCTCGGAGCACGAGACCCGAAGATCGAAAGACTTATGACCAATACGGAGCAAAGGGAAGAAACCGTCGGGGGACCGCTTTTTACCCCAGGACGAGAAAACTGAGTCCGGGGCATTCCCGCTCGCGTTTTCTTGGGACGAGCACCGGAAGTCCTCGAGCTCAGCCCGTTTCCTTCGCTGCAGGTGCATTTCCAGTGGTTTCTGACACCGGACGAGCGTTCGCCACTCGTTGGAAGCTTCGGCCATCTTTTGGACCGTTTTGGGTCGCACCACAGTTCTCCCTCCAACGAGCTCGCTTCCCGACCTATACCTCCGGAAAACGTGTCAGGGAGCATGCCAGGAGTGTGGGTTGAAGTCCTCGGAGCACGAGACCCGAAGATCGAAAGACTTATGACCAATACGGAGCAAAGGGAAGAAACCGTCGGGGGACCGCTTTTTACCCCAGGACGAGAAAACTGAGTCCGGGGCATTCCCGCTCGCGTTTTCTTGGGACGAGCACCGGAAGTCCTCGAGCTCAGCCCGTTTCCTTCGCTGCAGGTGCATTTCCAGTGGTTTCTGACACCGGACGAGCGTTCGCCACTCGTTGGAAGCTTCGGCCATCTTTTGGACCGTTTTGGGTCGCACCACAGTTCTCCCTCCAACGAGCTCGCTTCCCGACCTATACCTCCGGAAAACGTGTCAGGGAGCATGCCAGGAGTGTGGGTTGAAGTCCTCGGAGCACGAGACCCGAAGATCGAAAGACTTATGACCAATACGGAGCAAAGGGAAGAAACCGTCGGGGGACCGCTTTTTACCCCAGGACGAGAAAACTGAGTCCGGGGCATTCCCGCTCGCGTTTTCTTGGGACGAGCACCGGAAGTCCTCGAGCTCAGCCCGTTTCCTTCGCTGCAAGTGCATTTCCAGTGGTTTCTGACACCGGACGAGCGTTCGCCACTCGTTGGAAGCTTCGGCCATCTTTTCGACCGTTTTGGGTCGCACCACAGTTCTCCCTCCAACGAGCTCGCTTCCCGACCTATACCTCCGGAAAACGTGTCAGGGAGCATGCCAGGAGTGTGGGTTGAAGTCCTCGGAGCACGAGACCCGAAGATCGAAAGACTTATGACCAATACGGAGCAAAGGGAAGAAACCGTCGGGGGACCGCTTTTTACCCCAGGACGAGAAAACTGAGTCCGGGGCATTCCCGCTCGCGTTTTCTTGGGACGAGCACCGGAAGTCCTCGAGCTCAGCCCGTTTCCTTCGCTGCAGGTGCATTTCCAGTGGTTTCTGACACCGGACGAGCGTTCGCCACTCGTTGGAAGCTTCGGCCATCTTTTGGACCGTTTTGGGTCGCACCACAGTTCTCCCTCCAACGAGCTCGCTTCCCGACCTATACCTCCGGAAAACGTGTCAGGGAGCATGCCAGGAGTGTGGGTTGAAGTCCTCGGAGCACGAGACCCGAAGATCGAAAGACTTATGACCAATACGGAGCAAAGGGAAGAAACCGTCGGGGGACCGCTTTTTACCCCAGGACGAGAAAACTGAGTCCGGGGCATTCCCGCTCGCGTTTTCTTGGGACGAGCACCGGAAGTCCTCGAGCTCAGCCCGTTTCCTTCGCTGCAAGTGCATTTCCAGTGGTTTCTGACACCGGACGAGCGTTCGCCACTCGTTGGAAGCTTCGGCCATCTTTTCGACCGTTTTGGGTCGCACCACAGTTCTCCCTCCAACGAGCTCGCTTCCCGACCTATACCTCCGGAAAACGTGTCAGGGAGCATGCCAGGAGTGTGGGTTGAAGTCCTCGGAGCACGAGACCCGAAGATCGAAAGACTTATGACCAATACGGAGCAAAGGGAAGAAACCGTCGGGGGACCGCTTTTTACCCCAGGACGAGAAAACTGAGTCCGGGGCATTCCCGCTCGCGTTTTCTTGGGACGAGCACCGGAAGTCCTCGAGCTCAGCCCGTTTCCTTCGCTGCAGGTGCATTTCCAGTGGTTTCTGACACCGGACGAGCGTTCGCCACTCGTTGGAAGCTTCGGCCATCTTTTGGACCGTTTTGGGTCGCACCACAGTTCTCCCTCCAACGAGCTCGCTTCCCGACCTATACCTCCGGAAAACGTGTCAGGGAGCATGCCAGGAGTGTGGGTTGAAGTCCTCGGAGCACGAGACCCGAAGATCGAAAGACTTATGACCAATACGGAGCAAAGGGAAGAAACCGTCGGGGGACCGCTTTTTACCCCAGGACGAGAAAACTGAGTCCGGGGCATTCCCGCTCGCGTTTTCTTGGGACGAGCACCGGAAGTCCTCGAGCTCAGCCCGTTTCCTTCGCTGCAAGTGCATTTCCAGTGGTTTCTGACACCGGACGAGCGTTCGCCACTCGTTGGAAGCTTCGGCCATCTTTTCGACCGTTTTGGGTCGCACCACAGTTCTCCCTCCAACGAGCTCGCTTCCCGACCTATACCTCCGGAAAACGTGTCAGGGAGCATGCCAGGAGTGTGGGTTGAAGTCCTCGGAGCACGAGACCCGAAGATCGAAAGACTTATGACCAATACGGAGCAAAGGGAAGAAACCGTCGGGGGACCGCTTTTTACCCCAGGACGAGAAAACTGAGTCCGGGGCATTCCCGCTCGCGTTTTCTTGGGACGAGCACCGGAAGTCCTCGAGCTCAGCCCGTTTCCTTCGCTGCAGGTGCATTTCCAGTGGTTTCTGACACCGGACGAGCGTTCGCCACTCGTTGGAAGCTTCGGCCATCTTTTGGACCGTTTTGGGTCGCACCACAGTTCTCCCTCCAACGAGCTCGCTTCCCGACCTATACCTCCGGAAAACGTGTCAGGGAGCATGCCAGGAGTGTGGGTTGAAGTCCTCGGAGCACGAGACCCGAAGATCGAAAGACTTATGACCAATACGGAGCAAAGGGAAGAAACCGTCGGGGGACCGCTTTTTACCCCAGGACGAGAAAACTGAGTCCGGGGCATTCCCGCTCGCGTTTTCTTGGGACGAGCACCGGAAGTCCTCGAGCTCAGCCCGTTTCCTTCGCTGCAAGTGCATTTCCAGTGGTTTCTGACACCGGACGAGCGTTCGCCACTCGTTGGAAGCTTCGGCCATCTTTTGGACCGTTTTGGGTCGCACCACAGTTCTCCCTCCAACGAGCTCGCTTCCCGACCTATACCTCCGGAAAACGTGTCAGGGAGCATGCCAGGAGTGTGGGTTGAAGTCCTCGGAGCACGAGACCCGAAGATCGAAAGACTTATGACCAATACGGAGCAAAGGGAAGAAACCGTCGGGGGACCGCTTTTTACCCCAGGACGAGAAAACTGAGTCCGGGGCATTCCCGCTCGCGTTTTCTTGGGACGAGCACCGGAAGTCCTCGAGCTCAGCCCGTTTCCTTCGCTGCAGGTGCATTTCCAGTGGTTTCTGACACCGGACGAGCGTTCGCCACTCGTTGGAAGCTTCGGCCATCTTTTGGACCGTTTTGGGTCGCACCACAGTTCTCCCTCCAACGAGCTCGCTTCCCGACCTATACCTCCGGAAAACGTGTCAGGGAGCATGCCAGGAGTGTGGGTTGAAGTCCTCGGAGCACGAGACCCGAAGATCGAAAGACTTATGACCAATACGGAGCAAAGGGAAGAAACCGTCGGGGGACCGCTTTTTACCCCAGGACGAGAAAACTGAGTCCGGGGCATTCCCGCTCGCGTTTTCTTGGGACGAGCACCGGAAGTCCTCGAGCTCAGCCCGTTTCCTTCGCTGCAAGTGCATTTCCAGTGGTTTCTGACACCGGACGAGCGTTCGCCACTCGTTGGAAGCTTCGGCCATCTTTTCGACCGTTTTGGGTCGCACCACAGTTCTCCCTCCAACGAGCTCGCTTCCCGACCTATACCTCCGGAAAACGTGTCAGGGAGCATGCCAGGAGTGTGGGTTGAAGTCCTCGGAGCACGAGACCCGAAGATCGAAAGACTTATGACCAATACGGAGCAAAGGGAAGAAACCGTCGGGGGACCGCTTTTTACCCCAGGACGAGAAAACTGAGTCCGGGGCATTCCCGCTCGCGTTTTCTTGGGACGAGCACCGGAAGTCCTCGAGCTCAGCCCGTTTCCTTCGCTGCAGGTGCATTTCCAGTGGTTTCTGACACCGGACGAGCGTTCGCCACTCGTTGGAAGCTTCGGCCATCTTTTGGACCGTTTTGGGTCGCACCACAGTTCTCCCTCCAACGAGCTCGCTTCCCGACCTATACCTCCGGAAAACGTGTCAGGGAGCATGCCAGGAGTGTGGGTTGAAGTCCTCGGAGCACGAGACCCGAAGATCGAAAGACTTATGACCAATACGGAGCAAAGGGAAGAAACCGTCGGGGGACCGCTTTTTACCCCAGGACGAGAAAACTGAGTCCGGGGCATTCCCGCTCGCGTTTTCTTGGGACGAGCACCGGAAGTCCTCGAGCTCAGCCCGTTTCCTTCGCTGCAAGTGCATTTCCAGTGGTTTCTGACACCGGACGAGCGTTCGCCACTCGTTGGAAGCTTCGGCCATCTTTTCGACCGTTTTGGGTCGCACCACAGTTCTCCCTCCAACGAGCTCGCTTCCCGACCTATACCTCCGGAAAACGTGTCAGGGAGCATGCCAGGAGTGTGGGTTGAAGTCCTCGGAGCACGAGACCCGAAGATCGAAAGACTTATGACCAATACGGAGCAAAGGGAAGAAACCGTCGGGGGACCGCTTTTTACCCCAGGACGAGAAAACTGAGTCCGGGGCATTCCCGCTCGCGTTTTCTTGGGACGAGCACCGGAAGTCCTCGAGCTCAGCCCGTTTCCTTCGCTGCAAGTGCATTTCCAGTGGTTTCTGACACCGGACGAGCGTTCGCCACTCGTTGGAAGCTTCGGCCATCTTTTCGACCGTTTTGGGTCGCACCACAGTTCTCCCTCCAACGAGCTCGCTTCCCGACCTATACCTCCGGAAAACGTGTCAGGGAGCATGCCAGGAGTGTGGGTTGAAGTCCTCGGAGCACGAGACCCGAAGATCGAAAGACTTATGACCAATACGGAGCAAAGGGAAGAAACCGTCGGGGGACCGCTTTTTACCCCAGGACGAGAAAACTGAGTCCGGGGCATTCCCGCTCGCGTTTTCTTGGGACGAGCACCGGAAGTCCTCGAGCTCAGCCCGTTTCCTTCGCTGCAAGTGCATTTCCAGTGGTTTCTGACACCGGACGAGCGTTCGCCACTCGTTGGAAGCTTCGGCCATCTTTTGGACCGTTTTGGGTCGCACCACAGTTCTCCCTCCAACGAGCTCGCTTCCCGACCTATATTTCCGGAAAACGTGTCAGGGAGCATGCCAGGAGTGTGGGTTGAAGTCCTCGGAGCACGAGACCCGAAGATCGAAAGACTTATGACCAATACGGAGCAAAGGGAAGAAACCGTCGGGGGACCGCTTTTTACCCCAGGACGAGAAAACTGAGTCCGGGGCATTCCCGCTCGCGTTTTCTTGGGACGAGCACCGGAAGTCCTCGAGCTCAGCCCGTTTCCTTCGCTGCAAGTGCATTTCCAGTGGTTTCTGACACCGGACGAGCGTTCGCCACTCGTTGGAAGCTTCGGCCATCTTTTGGACCGTTTTGGGTCGCACCACAGTTCTCCCTCCAACGAGCTCGCTTCCCGACCTATACCTCCGGAAAACGTGTCAGGGAGCATGCCAGGAGTGTGGGTTGAAGTCCTCGGAGCACGAGACCCGAAGATCGAAAGACTTATGACCAATACGGAGCAAAGGGAAGAAACCGTCGGGGGACCGCTTTTTACCCCAGGACGAGAAAACTGAGTCCGGGGCATTCCCGCTCGCGTTTTCTTGGGACGAGCACCGGAAGTCCTCGAGCTCAGCCCGTTTCCTTCGCTGCAAGTGCATTTCCAGTGGTTTCTGACACCGGACGAGCGTTCGCCACTCGTTGGAAGCTTCGGCCATCTTTTGGACCGTTTTGGGTCGCACCACAGTTCTCCCTCCAACGAGCTCGCTTCCCGACCTATACCTCCGGAAAACGTGTCAGGGAGCATGCCAGGAGTGTGGGTTGAAGTCCTCGGAGCACGAGACCCGAAGATCGAAAGACTTATGACCAATACGGAGCAAAGGGAAGAAACCGTCGGGGGACCGCTTTTTACCCCAGGACGAGAAAACTGAGTCCGGGGCATTCCCGCTCGCGTTTTCTTGGGACGAGCACCGGAAGTCCTCGAGCTCAGCCCGTTTCCTTCGCTGCAAGTGAATTTCCAGTGGTTTCTGACACCGGACGAGCGTTCGCCACTCGTTGGAAGCTTCGGCCATCTTTTGGACCGTTTTGGGTCGCACCACAGTTCTCCCTCCAACGAGCTCGCTTCCCGACCTATACCTCCGGAAAACGTGTCAGGGAGCATGCCAGGAGTGTGGGTTGAAGTCCTCGGAGCACGAGACCCGAAGATCGAAAGACTTATGACCAATACGGAGCAAAGGGAAGAAACCGTCGGGGGACCGCTTTTTACCCCAGGACGAGAAAACTGAGTCCGGGGCATTCCCGCTCGCGTTTTCTTGGGACGAGCACCGGAAGTCCTCGAGCTCAGCCCGTTTCCTTCGCTGCAAGTGCATTTCCAGTGGTTTCTGACACCGGACGAGCGTTCGCCACTCGTTGGAAGCTTCGGCCATCTTTTGGACCGTTTTGGGTCGCACCACAGTTCTCCCTCCAACGAGCTCGCTTCCCGACCTATACCTCCGGAAAACGTGTCAGGGAGCATGCCAGGAGTGTGGGTTGAAGTCCTCGGAGCACGAGACCCGAAGATCGAAAGACTTATGACCAATACGGAGCAAAGGGAAGAAACCGTCGGGGGACCGCTTTTTACCCCAGGACGAGAAAACTGAGTCCGGGGCATTCCCGCTCGCGTTTTCTTGGGACAAGCACCGGAAGTCCTCGAGCTCAGCCCGTTTCCTTCGCTGCAAGTGCATTTCCAGTGGTTTCTGACACCGGACGAGCGTTCGCCACTCGTTGGAAGCTTCGGCCATCTTTTGGGACCGTTTTGGGTCGCACCACAGTTCTCCCTCCAACGAGCTCGCTTCCCGACCTATACCTCCGGAAAACGTGTCAGGGAGCATGCCAGGAGTGTGGGTTGAAGTCCTCGGAGCACGAGACCCGAAGATCGAAAGACTTATGACCAATACGGAGCAAAGGGAAGAAACCGTCGGGGGACCGCTTTTTACCCCAGGACGAGAAAACTGAGTCCGGGGCATTCCCGCTCGCGTTTTCTTGGGACGAGCACCGGAAGTCCTCGAGCTCAGCCCGTTTCCTTCGCTGCAAGTGCATTTCCAGTGGTTTCTGACACCGGACGAGCGTTCGCCACTCGTTGGAAGCTTCGGCCATCTTTTGGACCGTTTTGGGTCGCACCACAGTTCTCCCTCCAACGAGCTCGCTTCCCGACCTATACCTCCGGAAAACGTGTCAGGGAGCATGCCAGGAGTGTGGGTTGAAGTCCTCGGAGCACGAGACCCGAAGATCGAAAGACTTATGACCAATACGGAGCAAAGGGAAGAAACCGTCGGGGGACCGCTTTTTACCCCAGGACGAGAAAACTGAGTCCGGGGCATTCCCGCTCGCGTTTTCTTGGGACGAGCACCGGAAGTCCTCGAGCTCAGCCCGTTTCCTTCGCTGCAAGTGCATTTCCAGTGGTTTCTGACACCGGACGAGCGTTCGCCACTCGTTGGAAGCTTCGGCCATCTTTTGGACCGTTTTGGGTCGCACCACAGTTCTCCCTCCAACGAGCTCGCTTCCCGACCTATACCTCCGGAAAACGTGTCAGGGAGCATGCCAGGAGTGTGGGTTGAAGTCCTCGGAGCACGAGACCCGAAGATCGAAAGACTTATGACCAATACGGAGCAAAGGGAAGAAACCGTCGGGGGACCGCTTTTTACCCCAGGACGAGAAAACTGAGTCCGGGGCATTCCCGCTCGCGTTTTCTTGGGACGAGCACCGGAAGTCCTCGAGCTCAGCCCGTTTCCTTCGCTGCAAGTGCATTTCCAGTGGTTTCTGACACCGGACGAGCGTTCGCCACTCGTTGGAAGCTTCGGCCATCTTTTGGACCGTTTTGGGTCGCACCACAGTTCTCCCTCCAACGAGCTCGCTTCCCGACCTATACCTCCGGAAAACGTGTCAGGGAGCATGCCAGGAGTGTGGGTTGAAGTCCTCGGAGCACGAGACCCGAAGATCGAAAGACTTATGACCAATACGGAGCAAAGGGAAGAAACCGTCGGGGGACCGCTTTTTACCCCAGGACGAGAAAACTGAGTCCGGGGCATTCCCGCTCGCGTTTTCTTGGGACGAGCACCGGAAGTCCTCGAGCTCAGCCCGTTTCCTTCGCTGCAAGTGCATTTCCAGTGGTTTCTGACACCGGACGAGCGTTCGCCACTCGTTGGAAGCTTCGGCCATCTTTTGGACCGTTTTGGGTCGCACCACAGTTCTCCCTCCAACGAGCTCGCTTCCCGACCTATACCTCCGGAAAACGTGTCAGGGAGCATGCCAGGAGTGTGGGTTGAAGTCCTCGGAGCACGAGACCCGAAGATCGAAAGACTTATGACCAATACGGAGCAAAGGGAAGAAACCGTCGGGGGACCGCTTTTTACCCCAGGACGAGAAAACTGAGTCCGGGGCATTCCCGCTCGCGTTTTCTTGGGACGAGCACCGGAAGTCCTCGAGCTCAGCCCGTTTCCTTCGCTGCAAGTGCATTTCCAGTGGTTTCTGACACCGGACGAGCGTTCGCCACTCGTTGGAAGCTTCGGCCATCTTTTGGACCGTTTTGGGTCGCACCACAGTTCTCCCTCCAACGAGCTCGCTTCCCGACCTATACCTCCGGAAAACGTGTCAGGGAGCATGCCAGGAGTGTGGGTTGAAGTCCTCGGAGCACGAGACCCGAAGATCGAAAGACTTATGACCAATACGGAGCAAAGGGAAGAAACCGTCGGGGGACCGCTTTTTACCCCAGGACGAGAAAACTGAGTCCGGGGCATTCCCGCTCGCGTTTTCTTGGGACGAGCACCGGAAGTCCTCGAGCTCAGCCCGTTTCCTTCGCTGCAAGTGCATTTCCAGTGGTTTCTGACACCGGACGAGCGTTCGCCACTCGTTGGAAGCTTCGGCCATCTTTTGGACCGTTTTGGGTCGCACCACAGTTCTCCCTCCAACGAGCTCGCTTCCCGACCTATACCTCCGGAAAACGTGTCAGGGAGCATGCCAGGAGTGTGGGTTGAAGTCCTCGGAGCACGAGACCCGAAGATCGAAAGACTTATGACCAATACGGAGCAAAGGGAAGAAACCGTCGGGGGACCGCTTTTTACCCCAGGACGAGAAAACTGAGTCCGGGGCATTCCCGCTCGCGTTTTCTTGGGACGAGCACCGGAAGTCCTCGAGCTCAGCCCGTTTCCTTCGCTGCAAGTGCATTTCCAGTGGTTTCTGACACCGGACGAGCGTTCGCCACTCGTTGGAAGCTTCGGCCATCTTTTGGACCGTTTTGGGTCGCACCACAGTTCTCCCTCCAACGAGCTCGCTTCCCGACCTATACCTCCGGAAAACGTGTCAGGGAGCATGCCAGGAGTGTGGGTTGAAGTCCTCGGAGCACGAGACCCGAAGATCGAAAGACTTATGACCAATACGGAGCAAAGGGAAGAAACCGTCGGGGGACCGCTTTTTACCCCCAGGACGAGAAAACTGAGTCCGGGGCATTCCCGCTCGCGTTTTCTTGGGACGAGCACCGGAAGTCCTCGAGCTCAGCCCGTTTCCTTCGCTGCAAGTGCATTTCCAGTGGTTTCTGACACCGGACGAGCGTTCGCCCACTCGTTGGAAGCTTCGGCCATCTTTTGGACCGTTTTGGGTCGCACCACAGTTCTCCCTCCAACGAGCTCGCTTCCCGACCTATACCTCCGGAAAACGTGTCAGGGAGCATGCCAGGAGTGTGGGTTGAAGTCCTCGGAGCACGAGACCCGAAGATCGAAAGACTTATGACCAATACGGAGCAAAGGGAAGAAACCGTCGGGGGACCGCTTTTTACCCCAGGACGAGAAAACTGAGTCCGGGGCATTCCCGCTCGCGTTTTCTTGGGACGAGCACCGGAAGTCCTCGAGCTCAGCCCGTTTCCTTCGCTGCAAGTGCATTTCCAGTGGTTTCTGACACCGGACGAGCGTTCGCCCACTCGTTGGAAGCTTCGGCCATCTTTTGGACCGTTTTGGGTCGCACCACAGTTCTCCCTCCAACGAGCTCGCTTCCCGACCTATACCTCCGGAAAACGTGTCAGGGAGCATGCCAGGAGTGTGGGTTGAAGTCCTCGGAGCACGAGACCCGAAGATCGAAAGACTGATGACCAATACGGAGCAAAGGGAAGAAACCGTCGGGGGACCGCTTTTTACCCCAGGACGAGAAAACTGAGTCCGGGGCATTCCCGCTCGCGTTTTCTTGGGACGAGCACCGGAAGTCCTCGAGCTCAGCCCGTTTCCTTCGCTGCAAGTGCATTTCCAGTGGTTTCTGACACCGGACGAGCGTTCGCCACTCGTTGGAAGCTTCGGCCATCTTTTGGACCGTTTTGGGTCGCACCACAGTTCTCCCTCCAACGAGCTTGCTTCCCGACCTATACCTCCGGAAAACGTGTCAGGGAGCATGCCAGGAGTGTGGGTTGAAGTCCTCGGAGCACGAGACCCGAAGATCGAAAGACTTATGACCAATACGGAGCAAAGGGAAGAAACCGTCGGGGGACCGCTTTTTACCCCAGGACGAGAAAACTGAGTCCGGGGCATTCCCGCTCGCGTTTTCTTGGGACGAGCACCGGAAGTCCTCGAGCTCAGCCCGTTTCCTTCGCTGCAAGTGCATTTCCAGTGGTTTCTGACACCGGACGAGCGTTCGCCACTCGTTGGAAGCTTCGGCCATCTTTTGGACCGTTTTGGGTCGCACCACAGTTCTCCCTCCAACGAGCTCGCTTCCCGACCTATACCTCCGGAAAACGTGTCAGGGAGCATGCCAGGAGTGTGGGTTGAAGTCCTCGGAGCACGAGACCCGAAGATCGAAAGACTTATGACCAATACGGAGCAAAGGGAAGAAACCGTCGGGGGGACCGCTTTTTACCCCAGGACGAGAAAACTGAGTCCGGGGCATTCCCGCTCGCGTTTTCTTGGGACGAGCACCGGAAGTCCTCGAGCTCAGCCCGTTTCCTTCGCTGCAAGTGCATTTCCAGTGGTTTCTGACACCGGACGAGCGTTCGCCACTCGTTGGAAGCTTCGGCCATCTTTTGGACCGTTTTGGGTCGCACCACAGTTCTCCCTCCAACGAGCTCGCTTCCCGACCTATACCTCCGGAAAACGTGTCAGGGAGCATGCCAGGAGTGTGGGTTGAAGTCCTCGGAGCACGAGACCCGAAGATCGAAAGACTTATGACCAATACGGAGCAAAGGGAAGAAACCGTCGGGGGACCGCTTTTTACCCCAGGACGAGAAAACTGAGTCCGGGGCATTCCCGCTCGCGTTTTCTTGGGACGAGCACCGGAAGTCCTCGAGCTCAGCCCGTTTCCTTCGCTGCAAGTGCATTTCCAGTGGTTTCTGACACCGGACGAGCGTTCGCCACTCGTTGGAAGCTTCGGCCATCTTTTGGACCGTTTTGGGTCGCACCACAGTTCTCCCTCCAACGAGCTCGCTTCCCCGACCTATACCTCCGGAAAACGTGTCAGGGAGCATGCCAGGAGTGTGGGTTGAAGTCCTCGGAGCACGAGACCCGAAGATCGAAAGACTTATGACCAATACGGAGCAAAGGGAAGAAACCGTCGGGGGACCGCTTTTTACCCCAGGACGAGAAAACTGAGTCCGGGGCATTCCCGCTCGCGTTTTCTTGGGACGAGCACCGGAAGTCCTCGAGCTCAGCCCGTTTCCTTCGCTGCAAGTGCATTTCCAGTGGTTTCTGACACCGGACGAGCGTTCGCCACTCGTTGGAAGCTTCGGCCATCTTTTGGACCGTTTTGGGTCGCACCACAGTTCTCCCTCCAACGAGCTCGCTTCCCGACCTATACCTCCGGAAAACGTGTCAGGGAGCATGCCAGGAGTGTGGGTTGAAGTCCTCGGAGCACGAGACCCGAAGATCGAAAGACTTATGACCAATACGGAGCAAAGGGAAGAAACCGTCGGGGGACCGCTTTTTACCCCAGGACGAGAAAACTGAGTCCGGGGCATTCCCGCTCGCGTTTTCTTGGGACGAGCACCGGAAGTCCTCGAGCTCAGCCCGTTTCCTTCGCTGCAAGTGCATTTCCAGTGGTTTCTGACACCGGACGAGCGTTCGCCACTCGTTGGAAGCTTCGGCCATCTTTTGGACCGTTTTGGGTCGCACCACAGTTCTCCCTCCAACGAGCTCGCTTCCCGACCTATACCTCCGGAAAACGTGTCAGGGAGCATGCCAGGAGTGTGGGTTGAAGTCCTCGGAGCACGAGACCCGAAGATCGAAAGACTTATGACCAATACGGAGCAAAGGGAAGAAACCGTCGGGGGACCGCTTTTTACCCCAGGACGAGAAAACTGAGTCCGGGGCATTCCCGCTCGCGTTTTCTTGGGACGAGCACCGGAAGTCCTCGAGCTCAGCCCGTTTCCTTCGCTGCAAGTGCATTTCCAGTGGTTTCTGACACCGGACGAGCGTTCGCCACTCGTTGGAAGCTTCGGCCATCTTTTGGACCGTTTTGGGTCGCACCACAGTTCTCCCTCCAACGAGCTCGCTTCCCGACCTATACCTCCGGAAAACGTGTCAGGGAGCATGCCAGGAGTGTGGGTTGAAGTCCTCGGAGCACGAGACCCGAAGATCGAAAGACTTATGACCAATACGGAGCAAAGGGAAGAAACCGTCGGGGGACCGCTTTTTACCCCCAGGACGAGAAAACTGAGTCCGGGGCATTCCCCGCTCGCGTTTTCTTGGGACGAGCACCGGAAGTCCTCGAGCTCAGCCCGTTTCCTTCGCTGCAAGTGCATTTCCAGTGGTTTCTGACACCGGACGAGCGTTCGCCACTCGTTGGAAGCTTCGGCCATCTTTTGGACCGTTTTGGGTCGCACCACAGTTCTCCCTCCAACGAGCTCGCTTCCCGACCTATACCTCCGGAAAACGTGTCAGGGAGCATGCCAGGAGTGTGGGTTGAAGTCCTCGGAGCACGAGACCCAAAGATCGAAAGACTTATGACCAATACGGAGCAAAGGGAAGAAACCGTCGGGGGACCGCTTTTTACCCCAGGACGAGAAAACTGAGTCCGGGGCATTCCCCGCTCGCGTTTTCTTGGGACGAGCACCGGAAGTCCTCGAGCTCAGCCCGTTTCCTTCGCTGCAAGTGCATTTCCAGTGGTTTCTGACACCGGACGAGCGTTCGCCACTCGTTGGAAGCTTCGGCCATCTTTTGGACCGTTTTGGGTCGCACCACAGTTCTCCCTCCAACGAGCTCGCTTCCCGACCTATACCTCCGGAAAACGTGTCAGGGAGCATGCCAGGAGTGTGGGTTGAAGTCCTCGGAGCACGAGACCCGAAGATCGAAAGACTTATGACCAATACGGAGCAAAGGGAAGAAACCGTCGGGGGACCGCTTTTTACCCCAGGACGAGAAAACTGAGTCCGGGGCATTCCCGCTCGCGTTTTCTTGGGACGAGCACCGGAAGTCCTCGAGCTCAGCCCGTTTCCTTCGCTGCAAGTGCATTTCCAGTGGTTTCTGACACCGGACGAGCGTTCGCCACTCGTTGGAAGCTTCGGCCATCTTTTGGACCGTTTTGGGTCGCACCACAGTTCTCCCTCCAACGAGCTCGCTTCCCGACCTATACCTCCGGAAAACGTGTCAGGGAGCATGCCAGGAGTGTGGGTTGAAGTCCTCGGAGCACGAGACCCGAAGATCGAAAGACTTATGACCAATACGGAGCAAAGGGAAGAAACCGTCGGGGGACCCGCTTTTTACCCCAGGACGAGAAAACTGAGTCCGGGGCATTCCCGCTCGCGTTTTCTTGGGACGAGCACCGGAAGTCCTCGAGCTCAGCCCGTTTCCTTCGCTGCAAGTGCATTTCCAGTGGTTTCTGACACCGGACGAGCGTTCGCCACTCGTTGGAAGCTTCGGCCATCTTTTGGACCGTTTTGGGTCGCACCACAGTTCTCCCTCCAACGAGCTCGCTTCCCGACCTATACCTCCGGAAAACGTGTCAGGGAGCATGCCAGGAGTGTGGGTTGAAGTCCTCGGAGCACGAGACCCGAAGATCGAAAGACTTATGACCAATACGGAGCAAAGGGAAGAAACCGTCGGGGGACCGCTTTTTACCCCAGGACGAGAAAACTGAGTCCGGGGCATTCCCGCTCGCGTTTTCTTGGGACGAGCACCGGAAGTCCTCGAGCTCAGCCCGTTTCCTTCGCTGCAAGTGCATTTCCAGTGGTTTCTGACACCGGACGAGCGTTCGCCACTCGTTGGAAGCTTCGGCCATCTTTTGGACCGTTTTGGGTCGCACCACAGTTCTCCCTCCAACGAGCTCGCTTCCCGACCTATACCTCCGGAAAACGTGTCAGGGAGCATGCCAGGAGTGTGGGTTGAAGTCCTCGGAGCACGAGACCCGAAGATCGAAAGACTTATGACCAATACGGAGCAAAGGGAAGAAACCGTCGGGGGACCGCTTTTTACCCCAGGACGAGAAAACTGAGTCCGGGGCATTCCCGCTCGCGTTTTCTTGGGACGAGCACCGGAAGTCCTCGAGCTCAGCCCGTTTCCTTCGCTGCAAGTGCATTTCCAGTGGTTTCTGACACCGGACGAGCGTTCGCCACTCGTTGGAAGCTTCGGCCATCTTTTGGACCGTTTTGGGTCGCACCACAGTTCTCCCTCCAACGAGCTCGCTTCCCGACCTATACCTCCGGAAAACGTGTCAGGGAGCATGCCAGGAGTGTGGGTTGAAGTCCTCGGAGCACGAGACCCGAAGATCGAAAGACTTATGACCAATACGGAGCAAAGGGAAGAAACCGTCGGGGGACCGCTTTTTACCCCAGGACGAGAAAACTGAGTCCGGGGCATTCCCCGCTCGCGTTTTCTTGGGACGAGCACCGGAAGTCCTCGAGCTCAGCCCGTTTCCTTCGCTGCAAGTGCATTTCCAGTGGTTTCTGACACCGGACGAGCGTTCGCCACTCGTTGGAAGCTTCGGCCATCTTTTGGACCGTTTTGGGTCGCACCACAGTTCTCCCTCCAACGAGCTCGCTTCCCGACCTATACCTCCGGAAAACGTGTCAGGGAGCATGCCAGGAGTGTGGGTTGAAGTCCTCGGAGCACGAGACCCGAAGATCGAAAGACTTATGACCAATACGGAGCAAAGGGAAGAAACCGTCGGGGGACCGCTTTTTACCCCAGGACGAGAAAACTGAGTCCGGGGCATTCCCGCTCGCGTTTTCTTGGGACGAGCACCGGAAGTCCTCGAGCTCAGCCCGTTTCCCTTCGCTGCAAGTGCATTTCCAGTGGTTTCTGACACCGGACGAGCGTTCGCCACTCGTTGGAAGCTTCGGCCATCTTTTGGACCGTTTTGGGTCGCACCACAGTTCTCCCTCCAACGAGCTCGCTTCCCGACCTATACCTCCGGAAAACGTGTCAGGGAGCATGCCAGGAGTGTGGGTTGAAGTCCTCGGAGCACGAGACCCGAAGATCGAAAGACTTATGACCAATACGGAGCAAAGGGAAGAAACCGTCGGGGGACCGCTTTTTACCCCAGGACGAGAAAACTGAGTCCGGGGCATTCCCGCTCGCGTTTTCTTGGGACGAGCACCGGAAGTCCTCGAGCTCAGCCCGTTTCCTTCGCTGCAAGTGCATTTCCAGTGGTTTCTGACACCCGGACGAGCGTTCGCCACTCGTTGGAAGCTTCGGCCATCTTTTGGACCGTTTTGGGTCGCACCACAGTTCTCCCTCCAACGAGCTCGCTTCCCGACCTATACCTCCGGAAAACGTGTCAGGGAGCATGCCAGGAGTGTGGGTTGAAGTCCTCGGAGCACGAGACCCGAAGATCGAAAGACTTATGACCAATACGGAGCAAAGGGAAGAAACCGTCGGGGGACCGCTTTTTACCCCAGGACGAGAAAACTGAGTCCGGGGCATTCCCGCTCGCGTTTTCTTGGGACGAGCACCGGAAGTCCTCGAGCTCAGCCCGTTTCCTTCGCTGCAAGTGCATTTCCAGTGGTTTCTGACACCGGACGAGCGTTCGCCACTCGTTGGAAGCTTCGGCCATCTTTTGGACCGTTTTGGGTCGCACCACAGTTCTCCCTCCAACGAGCTCGCTTCCCGACCTATACCTCCGGAAAACGTGTCAGGGAGCATGCCAGGAGTGTGGGTTGAAGTCCTCGGAGCACGAGACCCGAAGATCGAAAGACTTATGACCAATACGGAGCAAAGGGAAGAAACCGTCGGGGGACCGCTTTTTACCCCAGGACGAGAAAACTGAGTCCGGGGCATTCCCGCTCGCGTTTTCTTGGGACGAGCACCGGAAGTCCTCGAGCTCAGCCCGTTTCCTTCGCTGCAAGTGCATTTCCAGTGGTTTCTGACACCGGACGAGCGTTCGCCACTCGTTGGAAGCTTCGGCCATCTTTTGGACCGTTTTGGGTCGCACCACAGTTCTTCCTCCAACGAGCTCGCTTCCCGACCTATACCTCCGGAAAACGTGTCAGGGAGCATGCCAGGAGTGTGGGTTGAAGTCCTCGGAGCACGAGACCCGAAGATCGAAAGACTTATGACCAATACGGAGCAAAGGGAAGAAACCGTCGGGGGACCGCTTTTTACCCCAGGACGAGAAAACTGAGTCCGGGGCATTCCCGCTCGCGTTTTCTTGGGACGAGCACCGGAAGTCCTCGAGCTCAGCCCGTTTCCTTCGCTGCAAGTGCATTTCCAGTGGTTTCTGACACCGGACGAGCGTTCGCCACTCGTTGGAAGCTTCGGCCATCTTTTGGACCGTTTTGGGTCGCACCACAGTTCTCCCTCCAACGAGCTCGCTTCCCGACCTATACCTCCGGAAAACGTGTCAGGGAGCATGCCAGGAGTGTGGGTTGAAGTCCTCGGAGCACGAGACC
>NW_026123906.1:0-2500 GCF_025177605.1 Cucumis melo
GGTACTTGTGATATTTCGGCTTGGGACGCCTTTTATTTGGCAGTTTTCTGGATGTTAAATACCATTGGATGGGTTACTTTTTATTGGCACTGGAAGCACATCACATTATGGCAGGGTAACGTTTCACAATTTAATGAATCTTCCACTTATTTGATGGGATGGTTAAGAGATTATCTATGGTTAAACTCTTCACAACTTATCAATGGATATAATCCTTTTGGTATGAATAGTTTATCAGTCTGGGCATGGATGTTCTTATTTGGACATCTTGTTTGGGCTACTGGCTTTATGTTCTTAATTTCCTGGCGCGGATATTGGCAAGAATTGATTGAAACTTTAGCATGGGCTCACGAACGCACACCTTTGGCTAATTTGATTCGATGGAGAGATAAACCAGTGGCTCTTTCCATTGTGCAAGCAAGATTAGTTGGATTAGCCCACTTTTCTGTAGGTTATATATTTACTTATGCGGCTTTCTTGATTGCCTCTACATCAGGCAAATTTGGTTAATTTTGTATGTGTTGTATCCGCGAAAATATCATTTCTTTCGATGGAGAAGGAGATCTTCCTTCTTATATTTCTACATCTAGGATCCGACTTGTATCATTGATACTACTAGGAATTGAATCATTATGGCAAGGAAAAGTTTAATTCAGAGGGAGAAGAAGAGGCAAAAATTGGAACAAAAATATCATTTGATTCGTCGATCCTTAAAACAAGAAATAAGCAAAGTTCCATCGTTGAGTGAGAAATGGGAAATTCATGGAAAGTTACAATCCCCACCGCGTAATAGTGCACCCACACGTCTTCATCGACGTTGTTTTTTAACCGGAAGACCGAGAGCTAACTATCGAGACTTTGGGCTCTCTGGACACATACTTCGTGAAATGGTTCATGCATGCTTGTTGCCTGGGGCAACAAGATCAAGTTGGTAAGGATTCAAATATCTCTTTCTATTAATTTCTATGATTATAGAGGGACCCCTTTACCATTCTGTATAAATGGACTATTCTATTTGTACAGATATGGTATAGGGGTGCATTCAATCTTTGTTTGTCTATTAGTTCACAGTTCTTCTCTTTATCGCGGGGTAGAGCAGCTTGGTAGCTCGCAAGGCTCATAACCTTGAAGTCACGGGTTCAAATCCTGTCTCCGCAAAATTTTTTTGTCTAAAAAAATTGAGGTTTGATCTTGGTAACTATTAATTAATTACTATATAATATTCGCTTTTTTTCTTTCCAGATGGGAGGAAAAGAAGGGGGGAGGATAGAACCACTATACTATCACGGTCGACTATACTTAAAAATTTATCCTATTAAATGAAAAACATTAACCCATTATCCTCATCCTGGGCGGATAGCGGGAATCGAACCCGCATCTTCTCCTTGGCAAGGAGAAATTTTACCATTCAACTATATCCGCATTTTTTTTTATCTGCAATCTATAGTATAGATCAGTGCAGAGCTATCCTCTTATACTAGGCTATTAATACTAGGTTAGAGTATAATTAGGCTATTTTTATATAATATATATATAGATTTAACCAATTATATAGTTATTATATAATATATTTTATACTATACTATTTATTTTTCTAATATTTGGAATTCATCTTTATAACTAAATAAAGATAATTATATATTTTTGTCTATATAATTATATATAATATATAGTTTCTCTATTATCAATATCTAAGTATTATTATATACTTTCAAATATATTATTTTTATATGAATTATGTGAGATATATTCAATTTTGACAATACAAGAAAGAGACCCCCTCCCTCTAAATTTTTTTCTTTATTTGCATTTTTCATTTTTAGGACTTATATTGTATTTTAATGTCTCTCACAATTCGAAAGAATTAGGGGAGGGTCGTTTCATTTTTGTATCGAGAACGAAGAGGTTCAAGAGATAAGAGAATTAAGGATACCCACCAGAAAGACTAATCCAATCCATAATGATGTACCGGAAAATACAACATTTTTGTTACCCGACCAACCTTCAGGAGAAGCAAATACAACGGGCACACTAATCAGTAAGATTGATGAAGTAACAATTAATGCAAAAACAGCCAATTGGAAAGCAATAGTCATGTTTCTAATCCTCCAATCTACCAACAAAATATACCATTTGATCCCTTTACCAGCCAGCCAAAATTTTGATAAAATGTATCAGGGAGGGATTTTACCATAAATCCATTGATTCTATATTACTTCTTACTTTTTTAATACTTTAGCATGCATGGGATTGCGGGGTAGTCTTTTTTTACTTCACAAAAAGGGGTATACTGGATCATATATATCTATATGTATAGAGATAGACTTATAGATTCACGCCTTATATTTGTCTATAGTATAGACAGTAATGGTAGCAACTTATATGTCAATCTTCTATTCGATGGGATGGAATATAAATAAAATAGAAATTATCTTTCGGAGAGATGGCCGAGTGGTTGATAGCTCCGGTCTTGAAAACCGGTATAGTTCGAAACAAAGAA
>NW_026123906.1:7500-12500 GCF_025177605.1 Cucumis melo
AATGGGGACGGACTGTAAATTCGTTGGCAATATGTCTACGCTGGTTCAAATCCAGCTCGGCCCAATATATCGCGTATCCACCATAAAATGATATAACCTATTTGTCCTTCTACAGAAATACTTGACTTGATATGAAAGAATAAAAAAAAAAACTCTTTTTTTATTCATTGACAGATTGATAATCAATCAATTTTACAATAACGAAAAAATAAATATTAATCCATGCTTCTCACACTAAAGTCCATGTCTCCGCGCATATCAATCTATTACTTTATTACTCGCGTCTCTGTCTGGTAGAATATGACAATTCGAATCAAAAATCTACATAGAAAGGTTTGAAGGAAATTAAATCAACAACATATGTTGTACACTTTATTTCCCTGGGATTGTAGTTCAATTGGTCAGAGCACCGCCCTGTCAAGGCGGAAGCTGCGGGTTCGAGTCCCGTCAGTCCCGATGGATCCAAATCCAATAAAAAAAAAATACATCAATTAATCTCTTCCTTTCCTGTGAAAGAGAGAACAAATAACATAACTGAATTTTATTCCAAACGGGATCTCTCTTATTTTTTTTCCACATTTTTCAACAAAAAAATATGGGAATTTTGATTTCTTCAACGAGTACTAATTGATGGGAGAAAGACATATGTGCCATATGTGAATTACCACAATTATTGGTAGCATCATATTCAGGATTCGAAGGCGTACTGGGTCTAGTTGATTACGCCCGATTTTTCTAATGAAATAGAGTACTATACGTTTCCGGAAAGCACATACATAAAGGGAATTTGGACGATACAAAATAAAGTTTACATAGTAAACTTTGATCTAATTTTTCGTCTGAAAGCAAAATATATCCGTTCTGGCTCCGATTTTTTGTAACCTCAATTAGTAAATTCAATTACTAATTTGAATTTGAAATAATCTATCTTATTAAAATTTAACACTTAACTTTTGATATATACGTCCCACTACTAATTCAAGGAAAGAGGATATTAATACAAACAAGGATCCCATCTATCTCTCTTAGTGAGGTAATTAAGAATTTTTGAAAGTTTAAGTTTCGTTTTTATTTCTTTTTTTTAAGAAGATTTTATAAGTACAAAAAAAGGAAGGAGTTTAGTTCGAACCTACCTCCTTTTCCTTTTTTGAATTTCGCTGCTATTCTTTGCTTGAGTTTGTTTATAAACAATGTAAGGGTAAAGGTAGTCTGATGAGACTTCATCAGATGATTGCATTGAATAAGAGGGCAGTAGATTATAGAAAAGAAAGAATGCAAAAAATTATAAATAAAAAAAAGTAACGAAATTCTTGATTGCATCAGGAATCCCATTTTGTTTAAATTCGGTATGGATAAAAGATCTTCCTATGTTATACTATTCAATTCTCGACGATGAATCGATTTGATAGCTCCGATATTGTTATTCATGATATTTTAATACGATTCGATATCATCGAGATGCAACGCATCCCCTTGAATTTACAAGCGAAACATTTATCATCTCTATGGGATTAAATCCCGAGTTATTGCGAATAAAAAATGAAACGATGATATTATGGAAGTAAATATTCTCGCATTTATTGCTACTGCACTGTTCATTCTAGTTCCGACCGCCTTTTTACTTATAATATACGTAAAAACAATCAGTCAAAGTGATTAATTTGAATTAACCTTGACGTTTTAGTTCTTATCAATGATTGAAGATAAGAAAAATGAAAAGCATTAAAATTTCGCGTCTTAAATGAAATTGGCGGACTAGAATTATCAGTATTCTACGAGAGAAGTATTCGATAAGATCCGATAGTATGGTAGAAAGAAATATATGAATCCTTCTACCATACTATCTATTATTGTTATTGAAGTGTATAAATATAAAATTGTACTCTATAAAAATAGAGGTTGAATATCGATCAATTTGAATATAGATGAATATACAATATATATCTTTCTATTTATATATAGATATCATATCAATTACATATATGTAATATTAATCTAATATACATAGTGGCCCAATTCTATTTCTTTGCTTCATAATTCATGTTGATTAGAATGAATCTGAAATCAAATAATCGAAAGGCCACTAATTTTTTTTTAGCATTCGAAAGAAGTAATTGATTGAGCAGTTGACAGATGATCCAGGAGTTCGGTTCCATGGGAACTTTTTATCTTCGGATTTCGAAAAGAATTAGCAAACCCCATTTTTATTTAACGTTTGAAGCATGATATGAAATGAGTTCCCTAAAACAAGAAAAAATCCTATTTTGAAAATAACTAAAATACTAATAATAATAAATAAAAGAAGTGGTAAGCACGTAATATGTGGGTGGCTACCCCGAGGTACTATCTTATTATGAGGTAGTATATTATTATGCGTAGTATCTCATTGGACAACCACTATGTCTATGTTCTTTCGTGTTGAAAGTATGGATCCACTTAAAAACTTATAATCCGAACTCTTTTTTTTTTTACTTTTCAAAATAAAAGAAAAAAAGTTTTGCAGAACGATCTATAAAATAAACCAAAAACAATACAGTTTTATTTTTCAATTAGTAGTACTTCTAGAGTCCACTTCTTCCCCATACTACGAGGGAAAGAGAAAATGTAAAGACTACCATTAAAGCAGCCCAAGCGAGACTTACCATATCCATGTGAATTATGTCCCCTATCTCTATGAATATAAAAGAATTATTCCATTATTGCTCACTAATAATTATTATTCACTAATAATAGTGGAATCACTAGCGCATAGTCAAAAAGAGATTCGGGCACAACACCATTGATGAAACAATACAAAAAATCGAATTATCCCAAGTTATTATATGATTTCTAGTATAATCGAAAAAATTCAGTACAAATAAATAAAAGAGGCAGAAAAACTCTTGGAAGTATCAAAAGAATGTTAGTAACATGTAGGAATAATAAGACCTAGTCTTTCTTTTGTTGTCCTGCATTTCATTACATTAAGTAAAAAGTCTCAAAATAGAGAATCAAGATAGTATCTATCACATAACCCTACTATTATTCCTTTCTCATTTGATCTAATCTTTACTGTCCCCCCGATTGTTTCATAGAGACAATCGGAAGATGGGATGGCCTATTACATGCGTGGTTAGAGCTTATCGAAAAGAAATAAGTTCTTTTTTTAAGATTAAAATAAAAAAAAAAGCCAATTATTCATTCAATATAATATTGATTGAATGCTCGAGTACTCAGATACTTTCATGAGTCCGTATATCAAGTATCTTCCTCCTTTCCGTAAGGAAAAATGAAATTATATTCCCTAATTCAAGACCCAATGAGTAGACACTACATTAGTAGTCGAAGGGCTATCATCTCAAGATTTAACGATTATTTTTCATTACTCTACTAAATTCTGGAAACGAAACCTATACGCAAGGATTTATAACATTTTAGAGAACCCCAACGATGCTTAGAATCAAGCAAATCTAAAGATGCTTTTCTTCTAAAAAAAATGATAAAGTTATATCAGCAAAACAGAAGAGGGTATTTTGATTCTTTTGTTTGTTGCTGAGGCGACACCCGGATTTGAACTGGGGAAAAAGGGATTTGCAGTCCCCCGCCTTACCGCTCGGCCATGCCGCCAAAACGATACAAAATATTGGATTGGCTCTATCTCTTAGATAGATAGTATCTTACAACACACAATATCTAAAACGAAAAACCGCAAAACTTTGCTTTTTCTATTGAAAAAAAAATGTGGATTTTCATTCACAAAAGCAAAAAATCAGGACAAATGGGAACCGTTAACTTTAACTATTGACTGTGAATTCATAAATGATTCTTGGATTGAAATTGCAAATTCGGTTTCCCTAATGATATAAGAAAACAATCCAAAAATGGATACCTTACCTAAATAAATAAAAATTGATAGATAACTAATCATTACTAATCCATCCGTATTGATTCGTTTCCATAACCATAAAAAAATCCTTATTAATGACAATTTTAATAGCGATTATGAGTATATGTAAACCCCAGAACATAAACGATTACTATTATCTAAATCTAATATCTTATATATATATAAGATGTTTATAGGAAATGTTCGGAATTCTGTTTTTAGAATTTTTTTTTCATTATCATTAAATAGAAAATATAAATTTTTGATAGAGTACGACATGTGATGTTCCCCATAGAACTGTAATAAAGGAGGCGATATATATAACTAACTATATATATATATCTGCACATGTTTATTAATAAATACAAGTCCTTATACATACTTCAATCGCATTCTACGAATTCTACTAAAAAAAATATAGGTATAGGTAAAATATCTCTCTTCTATGCGAATTTTTTTTAACAGTGAAATCTACGAAAAAGTTCCATGTTGTTAAATAAAAAAAATTCTATATTGTTTCTTCAGATCAAATCCCGAATCTATTTATAGTACCCAATCCGATTGGAATATCATAATAATGGTAGAAATTGACTCACTTTTGTTTTGATATAGATATTTTATACAAAACTCCATAATTCTAAATAGAATTTACCAATTCATTTGTAGTTGTTGCAAATTCCAATTTAATTTGAGTATCAAAGTCTCTTTATTCCTACGTTCATATGTATTTCATGCATTACATCTATTACACCTATGAAGTTAGGTAAAATTTCATGTGATTCAGTAAACATAATATAAATTCCATCATTGCTAGATCGATCCATTTTAAGCAAATAATGGGATTTTTTTTATAAATGGGAAATAAATAAAATGCTTGGGGGTGGAAATGAGAGAATGTCTACAATACCTGCGTTTAATCAGATACAATTTGAAGGGTTTTGTAGGTTCATTGATCATGGCTTAACAGAAGAACTTTCTAAGTTTCCAAAAATTGAAGATACAGATCAAGAAATTGAATTTCAATTATTTGTGGAAACATATAAATTGGTAGAACCATTGATAAAAGAAAGAGATGCTGTATATGAATCACTCACATATTCTTCTGAATTATACGTATCCGCAGGATTAATTTGGA
>NW_026123906.1:17500-25618 GCF_025177605.1 Cucumis melo
GACAACATTTTGCTTCGAACATAGGAGTTGCTAAGAGTAAAATTCGGGAAAAAGAACCCATTGTATGGGAAATACTTCAGGAAGTTATGCAGGGGCATCCCGTATTGCTAAATAGAGCGCCTACTCTGCATAGATTAGGCATCCAGGCCTTCCAACCTATTTTAGTGGAAGGACGTGCTATTTGTTTACATCCATTAGTTTGTAAGGGATTCAATGCAGACTTTGATGGGGATCAAATGGCTGTTCATGTACCTTTATCTTTGGAGGCTCAAGCAGAGGCGCGTTTACTTATGTTTTCTCATATGAATCTCCTGTCTTCAGCTATTGGGGATCCCATTTCTGTACCAACTCAAGATATGCTTATTGGACTCTATGTATTAACGAGCGGGAATCGCCGAGGTATTTGTGCAAATCGGTATAATCCATCTAATCGCAAAAATCATAAAAATGCAAAAATTTACAATAATAACTATAAATATACGAAAGAACCCTTTTTTTGTAATTCCTATGATGCAATTGGAGCTTATCGCCAGAAAAGGATCAATTTAGATAGTCCTTTGTGGCTCCGATGGCGACTAGATCAACGCGTTATTGCTTCAAGAGAAGCCCCTATCGAAGTTCACTATGAATCTTTGGGTACCCATCATGAGATTTATGGGTACTATCTAATAGTAAAAAGTATAAAAAAAGAAATTCTTTGTATATACATTCGAACCACTGTTGGTCATATTTCTCTTTATCGAGAAATCGAAGAGGCTATACAAGGATTTTGCCGGGCCTGCTCATATGGTACCTAATCCTCTGGTATCTCACTCAGCTAAGTAATTATATGACACCGGTATGAATTTTGTTCTCTCTCCGGTTCAACTAGGACCATAGGTCCTGAATTTCTACGCGAATCAAGATCGAGAAAAGGAAGTTTTCTAATCATTAACTCAAACCTATTGTCGAACCCCACTCAGCGTAATATGGAGGTACTTATGGCGGAACGGGCCGATCTGGTCTTTCACAATAAAGTGATAGATGGAACTGCCATTAAACGACTTATTAGCAGATTAATAGATCACTTCGGAATGGCATATACATCACACATCCTGGATCAACTAAAGACTCTGGGGTTCCAGCAGGCCACTGCTACATCCATTTCATTAGGAATTGATGATCTTTTAACAATCCCTTCTAAGGGATGGCTAGTCCAAGATGCTGAACAACAAAGTTTGATTTTGGAAAAACACCATCATTATGGAAACGTACACGCAGTAGAAAAATTACGCCAGTCCATTGAGATATGGTATGCTACAAGTGAATATTTGCGACAAGAAATGAATCCTAATTTTAGGATGACTGACCCTTTTAATCCAGTCCATATAATGTCTTTTTCGGGAGCTCGAGGAAATGCATCTCAAGTACACCAATTAGTAGGTATGAGAGGATTAATGTCAGATCCACAAGGACAAATGATTGATTTACCCATTCAAAGCAATTTACGTGAGGGGCTGTCCTTAACGGAATATATAATTTCTTGCTACGGAGCGCGGAAAGGAGTTGTGGATACTGCTGTACGAACATCGGATGCTGGATATCTTACACGTAGACTTGTTGAAGTAGTTCAACACATTGTTGTACGTAGAACCGATTGTGGAACCATCCGAGGGATTTTAGTGAGTCCTGGAAATAGGATGATTCCGGAAAGAATTTTTATCCAAACATTAATTGGTCGTGTATTAGCGGACGATATATATATGGGCCCGCGATGCATTGGTGTTCGAAATCAAGATATTGGTATTGGACTTATTAATCGATTCATAACCTTTCAAACCCAACCAATATCTATTCGGACTCCCTTTACTTGTAGGAGTACATCTTGGATCTGCCGATTATGTTATGGACGAAGTCCTACTCACGGGGACCTGGTAGAATTGGGAGAAGCCGTAGGTATTATTGCGGGTCAATCTATTGGAGAACCGGGTACTCAACTAACATTAAGAACTTTTCATACCGGCGGAGTATTCACAGGGGGGACTGCAGAACATATACGAGCTTCTTCTAATGGCAAAATCAAATTCAATGAGAATTTGGTTCATCCCACACGTACACGCCATGGGCATCCTGCTTTTTTATGTTATATAGACTTGTATGTAACTATTGAGAGTGAGGATATTATACATAACGTCACTATTCCACCAAAAAGTTTACTTTTAGTTCAAAATGATCAATATGTAGAATCAGAACAAGTGATTGCTGAGATTCGCGCGGGAACATACACTCTTAATTTAAAAGAGAGAGTTCGAAAACATATTTATTCTGACTCAGAGGGAGAAATGCATTGGAGTACCGACGTGTACCATGCACCCGAATTTACATATAGTAATGTCCATCTCTTACCAAAAACAAGTCATTTATGGATATTATCAGGAGGTTCGTGCGGATGCAGTGTAGTCCCTTTTTCACTCTACAAGGATCAAGATCAAATTAACGTTCATTCTCTTTGTGTCGAAAGAAGATATATTTCTAGCCTTTCAGTAAATAATGATAAAGTGGGACAAAAATTTTATGGTCCGGATCTCTCTGGTAAAAACGAAAGCGGAATTCCTGATTATTCAGAACTTAATCCAATCCTATGTACGGGTCAATCTAATCTCACATATCCTGCTATTTTCCACGGTAATTCTGATTTATTGGCAAAGAGGCGAAGAAATGGATTCATCATTCAATTTGAATCACTTCAAGAACGAGAAAAAGAACTACGACCCCCTTCCGGTATTTCGATTGAAATACCCATAAATGGTCTTTTTCGTAGAAATAGTATTCTTGCTTTTTTCGATGATCCTCAATACAGAAGAAATAGTTCAGGAATTACTAAATATGGGACTATAGGGGTGCATTCAATCCTCAAAAAAGAGGATTTGATTGAGTATCGAGGAGTCAAAGACTTTAAGCCAAAATACCAAATGCAAATGAAAGTGGATCGATTTTTTTTCATTCCCGAGGAAGTGCATATTTTACCAGAATCTTCTTCCATAATGGTACGGAACAATAGTATCATTGGAGTAGCTACACGACTAACTTTAAGTATAAGAAGCCGAGTAGGTGGATTGGTCCGAGTGGAGAAAAAAAAAAAAAGGATTGAACTCAAAATATTTTCTGGAGATATACATTTTCCTGGAGAGATGGATAAGATATCCCGACACAATGGCATCTTGATACCACCAGAAAGAGTAAAAAAAAATTCTAAGAAATCAAAAAAATCGAAAAATTGGATTTATGTCCAGTGGATCACACCTACCAAGAAAAAGTATTTTGTTTTTGTTCGACCTGTAATCATATATGAACTAGCCGACGGTATCAATTTAGTAAAACTTTTCCCACAGGATCTATTGCAAGAAAGGGATAATCTGGAGCTTAGAGTTGTCAATTATATACTTTATGGAAATGGAAAACCAATTCGGGGAATTTCTGGCACAAGCATTCAATTAGTTCGGACTTGTTTATTGTTGAATTGGGACCGAGACAAAAAAAGCTCTTCTATCGAAGACGCGCGCGCTTCCTTTGTTGAAGTAAGTACAAATGGTCTGGTTCGAAATTTCCTACGAATAGACTTAGGGAAATCCGATACTGCGTATATGAGAAAAAGGAAAGATCCGTCAGGTTCAGGATTGATCTTTAATAATGAGTCAGATCGCACGAATATCAATCCATTTTTTTCTATTTATTCCAAGACAAGGGTTCCACAATCTCCGAGTCAAAATCAAGGAACTATTCGTACGTTGTTCAATAGAAATAAGGAACGCCAATCTTTGATAATTTTGTCAGCATCGAATTGTTTGCAAATGGATCTATTCAACGATGTAAAAGATTATAATGTCATAAAAGAATCAAGTAAAAAGGATCCTCTAATTTCAATTAGGAATTCGTTAGGACCTTTAGGGGCGGCCCCTCAAATTGTGAATTTTTATTCATTTTATGACTTAATAACTCATAATCCGATCTCCCTAACTAAATATTTGCAACTTGACAATTTAAAACAGACTTTTCAAGTACTTAAATATTATTTAATGGATGAAAACGGGGGGATTTTCAATTCCGATCCATGCAGTAACATCGTTTTCAATACATTTAATTTGAATTGGCATTTTCTGCATCATAATTATCACAATAATTATTGTGAAGAAACACCTACAAGAACAAGAATTAGTCTTGGACATTTTTTTTTTGAAAATGTATGTATAGCCAAAAATAGACCACACCTAAAATCGGGTCAAATTATAATTGTTGAAGTTGATTCTGTAGTAATAAGATTAGCTAAGCCTTATTTGGCCACTTCAGGAGCAACTGTTCATCGCCATTATGGCGAAATGCTTTACGAAGGAGATACTTTAGTTACATTTATATATGAAAAATCACGATCTGGTGATATAACGCAGGGTCTTCCAAAAGTCGAACAAGTATTAGAAGTGCGTTCGATTGATTCAATATCGATGAGCCTAGAAAAGAGAATTGAGGGTTGGAACGAGCGTATAACAAGAATTCTTGGAATTCCTTGGGGATTTTTGATTGGTTCTGAACTAACGATAGTGCAAAGTCGTATCTCTTTGGTTAATAAGATCCAAAAGGTTTATCGATCCCAGGGGGTGGAGATCCATAATAGACATATCGAAATTATTGTACGTCAAATAACATCAAAAGTCTTGGTTTCAGAAGATGGAATGTCTAATGTTTTTTCACCTGGAGAACTCATTGGGTTGTTACGAGCGGAACGAACAGGGCGTGCTTTGGAAGAAGCGATCTGTTACCGAGCCGTATTATTGGGAATAACGAAAGCATCTCTAAATACTCAAAGTTTCATATCGGAAGCAAGTTTTCAAGAAACTGCTCGAGTTTTAGCAAAAGCCGCCCTCCGAGGTCGTATCGATTGGTTGAGAGGTTTGAAAGAGAACGTTGTTCTAGGAGGAATGATACCAGTTGGTACCGGATTCAGAGAATTAGCGCACCGTTCGAGGCAACATAACAATATTCCTTTAGAACCCCCCCCCAAAAAAAATTTTCGAGGGGGAAATGAGAGATATTTTGTTCCACCACAAAGAATTATTTGATTTTTTCATTTCAACGAATTTACATGATACATCAGAACAAGCATTTCTAGGATTTAATGATTCATAAAAGTGGAGTCATCCTGTTAACTAGCCGCGTTAATTTGGTAATAAGATAATAACGAATAGAAAAAAATTAATGGCTTGGATTGTGTATCAACAGTCAATCCCCGGTCGAGGTAGAGGATAAGGTTCCATGGGAACAATTATTTATTTCTATTTCAGCTCGTCTCTTTTTTTAAGAAAAAAAAGCGAGGAAGTGGGGGGAGAAATGACAAGAAGATATTGGAACATCCATTTGGGAGAGATGATGGAGGCAGGAGTTCATTTTGGTCATGGTACTAGGAAATGGAATCCTAGAATGGCACCTTATATCTCTGCAAAACGTAAAGGTATTCATATTATAAATCTTACTCAAACTGCTCGTTTTTTATCAGAAGCTTGTGATTTAGTTTTTGATGCAGCAACTAGGGGCAAACAATTCTTAATTGTTGGTACCAAAAATAAAGCAGCGGATTCAGTAGCCCGGGCTGCAACAAGGACTCGGTGTCATTATGTTAATAAAAAATGGCTCGGGGGGATGTTAACAAATTGGTCTACTACAGAAACGAGACTTCATAAGTTCAGGGACTTGAGAACGGAACAAAAGACGGGGGGACTCAACCGTCTTCCGAAAAGGGATGCCGCTATGTTGAAGAGACAATTATCTCACTTGCAAACATATCTGGGCGGGATTAAATATATGACGGGGTTACCCGATATTGTAATAATCGTTGATCAACAAGAAGAATATCGGGCTCTTCAAGAATGTATCACGTTGGGAATTCCAACTATTTGTTTAATTGATACAAATTGTGACCCCGATCTCGCAGATATTTCGATTCCAGCGAATGATGATGCTATAGCTTCAATCCGATTAATTCTTAACAAATTAGTATTTGCAATTTCGGAGGGTCGTTCTAGCTCTATACGAAATTCTTGATTAATAATAAGATAAATCAATTTTGGGGGGAACTCCATAGATTTCGGGAATTGGTTACTATTCCCGAATCGCACAAAAGAGATAAAAAAAACTAGGGATATTGTAATGTAATAAATTGGTATCAAAAATAGACAACTCAAGGCAAGTAAAAAAAAAGACAGTCGAATCAAAATAATTTGTTTTACAGTTCTATTTCTTTCAGAGGGCAATATGAATATTCTATTATGTTCTATCAACACACAAAAAGGGTTATACGATATATCTGGTGTGGAAGTCGGCCAACACTTGTATTGGCAAATAGGAGGTTTCCAAGTCCATGCCCAAGTACTTATTACTTCTTGGGTTGTAATTGCTATCTTATTAGGTTCAGCCATTATAGCTGTTCGTAATCCACAAACCATTCCTACTGACGGTCAGAATTTCTTCGAATATGTCCTTGAATTCATTCGAGACGTGAGCAAAACTCAGATTGGCGAAGAATATGGTCCATGGGTTCCCTTTATTGGAACTATGTTTCTATTTATTTTTGTTTCGAATTGGTCAGGAGCTCTTTTACCTTGGAAAATCATACAGTTACCTCACGGAGAGTTAGCCGCACCCACAAATGATATAAATACTACTGTTGCTTTAGCTTTACTCACATCAGTAGCATATTTTTATGCGGGTCTTAGCAAAAAAGGATTAAGTTATTTCGGTAAATACATTCAACCAACTCCAATCCTTTTACCCATTAACATCTTAGAAGATTTCACAAAACCCTTATCACTTAGTTTTCGACTTTTCGGAAATATATTAGCTGATGAATTAGTAGTTGTTGTTCTTGTTTCTTTAGTACCTTTAGTAGTTCCTATACCTGTTATGTTCCTTGGATTATTTACAAGTGGTATTCAAGCTCTTATTTTTGCAACTTTAGCTGCAGCTTATATAGGCGAATCCATGGAGGGTCATCATTGATTAGTTTTCTAAATACTCTTTTTTTTAGCTTAGACCAAGGCAATGTATACATGGCTCAAGATAATCTACTTAGGGAACATAAATATACAAATAATCAAAAAATAAGGAAGGTATATACTATCTAGGGAGTAAGACTAGAAAGATTACGATATTCGGGAATTAAAAAAAAAGGAAAGAGATCTAAAAGATCTTTTTCCTCTCAACGATTGAACAAAAAAAAATTACATGAACTTAGATTAATAAAATATTGATATTTCTATGCAAGGATTTGGACTAATGAATTCGTTCATTTAGATTGATTGTCTCCATGTGGGATAATTCTAAAAAGAAAGGGTTTCCAAAAAACGAGAAAAAAGGATTGGGTAGGGTAGAGTAGAGGAGAGTGGAGTCAACTAGATGTATTGAATCGAATTGCTATAAGACAACCCTTGTGGATATTTCGAAGAATGATTCTCAAATTCGATGGAATCCAAGATATGAATAATTGGTTTACGTTAGGTAAGAAACACATGTATATGTTATATTAGATATTAACTAGTTATATAGGAACTAAAGATATATCTAATCCGCCCTACTACTGTGAATTTAGATAGGGCTTACAATGGAAGTCCTTCTGTTTCGGCTGTAATGTAATTTTGAATTCAATATTGAATGAATAGAGAGATTAAATCAAGAAAAACAATGAAGAATTCAAAGAATGCTTTAAAAGAAATGGAAGAACAAAAGTCGTATGGATTCACAAAAACTACGTGGATGGATAGGAACTAAAAAAGAGAGATTGAAGTAGTTTGGACGATTCAATAATATTATTACTTCAATTCGTAATTTTTAGTTGGATAAATCTTAGTGATGGAATAATAAGTTATAATTCATTGGTTGATTGTATCATTAACCATTTCTTTCTTTTGGTGTGAGGAACTTATCATGAATCCACTGATTTCTGCCGCTTCCGTTATTGCTGCTGGGTTGGCCGTCGGGCTTGCTTCTATTGGACCTGGGATTGGTCAAGGTACTGCTGCGGGCCAAGCTGTAGAAGGGATCGCGAGACAACCCGAGGCGGAGGGAAAAATCCGAGGTACTTTATTGCTTAGT
>NW_026123907.1:12500-15000 GCF_025177605.1 Cucumis melo
CGTATCTTCACGAACAAGCCCGCTTGGAGTGCACGCCCACACCGAGGTGCAAGCATTGTCCGCGCAAGCCCATCCGAGCATCAACTCGACACCCGCTCTCACTCCCCGCCCAACGGTCGGATGTGGCACTCCGACGAAACCAGTCCACCGAGCACAAAGCAATCGCAAGACATCTCGTATCTTCACGAACAAGCCCGCTTGGAGTGCACGCCCACACCGAGGTGCAAGCATTGTCCGCGCAAGCCCATTCGAGCATCAACTCGACACCCGCTCTCACTCCCTACCCGACGGACAAGCCCATCGTTATGGCCAAACCCCTCCACCAAGCACGAAGCAATTGCAAGACAAGCCCACTTGGAGTGCACGCCCACACCGAGGTGCAAGCATTGTCCAAGCAAAACCCATCCAAGAATGTCAATTTGACATCCCGCTCTCACTCCTTGCCCGACGTAGGGGCCCGGCATTCCATCGATTTTAACCAAACCCTTCCACCAAGCAAGAAGCAATCGCAAGACATCTCGTATCTTCATGAACAAACCCGCTTGGAGTGCACGCCGACACCGAGGTGCAAGCATTGTCCGCGCAAGCCCATCCGAGCATCAACTCGACACCCGCTCTCACTCCCCGCCCAACGGTCGGACGTGGCACTCCGATAAAACCCGTCCACCGAGCACAAAGCAATCGCAAGACATCTCATATCTTCACGAACAAGCCCGCTTGGAGTGCACGCCCACACCGAGGTGCAAGCATTGTCCGCGCAAGCCCATCCGAGCGTCAACTCGACACCCGCTCTCACTCCCTGCCCGACGGACAAGCCCATCGTTATGGCCAAACCCCTCCGCCAAGCACGAAACAATCGCCAAGACAAGCACACTTGGAGTGCACGCCCACACCGAGGTGCAAGCATTGTCCAAGCACGCCCATCCCGCTCTCACTCCTTGCCCGACGGTCGGATGTGGCACTCCGGCCGAACCCTTCGTCCACCAAGCACAAAGCAATCGCAAGTTATCTCGTCTCCTCACGAACAAGCCCGCTTGGAGTGCACGCCCACACACCGAGGTGCAAGCATTGTCCGCGCAAGCCCATCCGAGCATCAACTCGACACCCACTCTCACTCGCCGCCGGCGGCCGGAGGTGGCACTCCGCCGGCGCCGACCCCCCAAGCATATGTGCCCATGATGGGCGCAATGTGCTTGAAGGGTCGGCGCCGCGGCATAGGGGTACCCCCGCGCCCCGCCCATGCAGGCAGGTCGCCCCCCTATATAGTACATTCTGGCTTTTTTGGGTCTGGCAGGCTTGCATATGAAAAAGCCGAAATGTCACACCATGCCATAAATCTTGATTGTGTTATTATTATGACCGGGACTTGATTGTATTATGTTTTAGACATTCAAATGAGTGTGGAAAACAAGTTTCATAATTTTTGAACCAACCAATAATATTTTATGAATTTTTATTGTTAAAAAATTAAAAATAATTTAAAAATAGTAAAACGTTTCCAAAAATACTAATTTTTGGAGGACATCCTTTGTTTACATTTTTTAGATCCCAGAAAAAATTTCATAACAATCCAAGCACTAGAACATAGGTTTGACATCACATTTGTGTGTTGAGTGGGCATTGCGGCACCCTGCGCGCGCGGCACCCTGCGCGCACGCCCCACGCAGACGCATGGCCATGCGGCGCGCGCGCCCATGGCCGTGCCGCATTCGTGCGCATGGGGGCGCGCATGCTGCATGCTCGGTGGGCATGTGGGCATGCACGGTGGGGGCACGGGTTTGTTCCAACAACCTCCATAGAGTTTTTTCCATGAATTCTAGACGTGGGTGGTCACGCCCAACGCAGACGCATGCTGCGCGCGGCTTGCGCGCACGTCCCACGTAGACGCCTGGGCATGCGGCGCGCGGACACACACCCGCAGACGCATGCCGCGCTTAGCACTCTGCGCGCACGCCCCACACACGCCCGAAGGGCATGGCGCATGGTGGGCACCCTAGGCGTTCGTGTGCAAGCCTCGGCCATGGGCATGCGGCGCGCGCCCCACACACGCCCCACTGCAGTCGCCTGGGCTTGCGGCGCACGCCCCACACACGCCCGTAGACGCATGGCGCGCGCGGCCCCCTGCGCGCACGCCCCCCGCAGACGCACGGGCATGCAGCGCGCGACTCACACAAACCCACTAACGCACGGCGCGCGCGCCCATGGCCGTGCTTTGTACTCGAAGGCCTCGGCCTTGGTCCTTGACTTGCACACGAGCACACTATCTTATTCTTGGGCATTCAAAGATGATTTGCTTCAACTTTTTTTCTAGTCCAAAGCCAACCCCTCACTAACACTTATGTTTTTCGTCCTTTTACATAAGATATGACCTCCATGGCAATTGGAAGAAATAAATGAGTTGTGTGTGGGTAGGGTCGAGATGAATCTCGGTGGATCTTGGCAACAAGGCTCATCTGCCACTTACAAGCCAAGCACGCACGCCCCTTAGACGGATCCCCAC
>NW_026123907.1:25000-27185 GCF_025177605.1 Cucumis melo
GCGTTCGTGTGCAAGCCTCGGCCATGGGCATGCGGCGCGCGCCCCACACACGCCCCACTGCAGTCGCCTGGGCTTGCGGCGCACGCCCCCACACACGCCCGTAGACGCATGGCGCGCGCGGCCCCCTGCGCGCACGCCCCCCGCAGACGCACGGGCATGCAGCGCGCGACTCACACAAACCCACTAACGCACGGCGCGCGCGCCCATGGCCGTGCTTTGTACTCGAAGGCCTCGGCCTTGGTCCTTGACTTGCACACGAGCACACTATCTTATTCTTGGGCATTCAAAGATGATTTGCTTCAACTTTTTTTCTAGTCCAAAGCCAACCCCTCACTAACACTTATGTTTTTCGTCCTTTTACATAAGATATGACCTCCATGGCAATTGGAAGAAATAAATGAGTTGTGTGTGGGTAGGGTCGAGATGAATCTCGGTGGATCTTGGCAACAAGGCTCATCTGCCACTTACAAGCCAAGCACGCACGCCCCTTAGACGGATCCCCACGCTCGCACAAGCATCGCGTGCGCGGCACCCTACGCGCACGCCCCCACTGCAGTCGCATGGGCTTGCGGCGCGCGCCCCCACGCCCGCAGACGCATGGCGCGCGCGGCACCCTGCGCGCACGCCCCCCCGCAGACGCACGGGCATGCAGCGGGCGACCCACAGACGCCCACTGACGCACGGCGCGCGCGCCCATGGCCGTGCTTTGTACTCCAAGGCCTCGGCCTTGGGCCTTGACTTGCACACGAGCTTCCTATCTTATACTTGGGCATTCAAAGATGATTTGCGTCAACTTGTTTTCTAGTCAAAGGCCAAACCCTCACTAACACTTATGTTTTTCGTCCTTTTACATAAGATATAACCTCCATGGCAATTGGAAGAAATAAATGAGTTGTGTGTGGGTAGTGTCGAGCTGAATCTCGGTGGATCATGGCAACAAGGATCATCTGCCACTCACAAGCCAAGCACGCACGCCCCTTAGATGGATCCCCACGCTGCCGCGCACGTCCCACTGCAGTCGCATGGGCTTGCGGCGCGCGCCCCACACACGCCCGCAGACGCATGGCGCGCGCGGCACCCTGCGCGCACGCCCCCCGCAGACGCACGGGCATGCAGCGGGCGACCCACAGACGCCCACTGACGCACGGCGCGCGCGCCCATGGCCGTGCTTTGTACTCCAAGGCCTCGGCCATGGGCCTTGACTTGCACACGAGCACCCTATCTTATACTTGGGCATTCAAAGATGAATTGCTTCAACTTGTTTTCTAGTCCAAGGCCAACCCCTCGCTAACACTTATGTTTTTCGTCCTTTTACGTAAGCTATTACCTCCATGGCAATTGGAATAAATATATGAGTTTTGTGTGGGTAGGGTCGAGCTGAATCTCGGTGGATCATGGCAACAACGCTCATCTGCCACTTACAAGCCAAGAACGCACGCCCCTTAGACGGATCCCCACGCTCGCACAAGCATGGCGTGTGCGGCACCCTACGCGCACGCCCCACTGCATCGCCTGGGCTTGCGACGCGCGCCCCACACACGCCCGCAGACGCATGGCGCGCGCGGCACCCTGTGCGCACGCCCCCCGCAGACGCATGGGCGTGCAGCGAGCTCCCCACGCACGCCCATTGACGCACGGCGCGCGTGCCCATGGCCGTGATTTGTACTCCAAGGCCTCGGCCATGGGCCTTGACTTGCACACGAGCACCCTATCATGTACTTGGAAATTCGAAGATGTTTCGCGTCAACTTGTTTTCTAGTTGAAGGCCAAACCCCTCACTAACACTTGTGTTTTTCGTCGTTTTGCATAATACATAACCTCCAAAGCAATTGGAAGAAATAAATGGGTCATGTGTGGGGAGGGTCGAATCGGAGCGACGAAGGGCTGAATCTCAGTGGATCGTGGCAGCAAGGCCACTCTGCCACTTACAATACCCTGTCGCGTATTTAAGTCGTCTGCAAAGGATTCTACCAATCGCTCGGTGGGAATTACGTTACAAGGCGGCCCCCGCGACTCATCCGTCACGAGGGCTTAGCCAACGACACGTGCCTTTGGGGGCCGAAAGGCCCCTACTGCTGGTCGGCAATCGAGCGATAAGCACATGCGTCGCTTCTAGCCCGGATTCTGACTTAGAGGCGTTCAGTCATAATCCAGCGCACGGTAGCTTCGCGCCACTGGCTTTTCA
>NW_026123908.1:5000-7500 GCF_025177605.1 Cucumis melo
ATCATTAATTTCTTCATGCTCGTTTGAAGTTCGAAGTACCAGTTGTACAAATAAGAACCCCCTTCGTTACATGATTTCTTCTTCATATAGATAGATATAGGATCTATGGAGCAATTACTTAGAAGTACATTTTGTGCAACAGCCCTTCCTATCTGATAGAAAAGGATCGCATGATCCTGAAACGATCTTACCTGGGATAGCAAATCCCAAGTTTGTCTATGAAGAGCAGATTGAATTATATTAGTGTCTATAATTGATTTCTTCTGCGTAATACTAATCGATAGGGCCTCATTGGTAAGTGCTACAAGATCTCGTACATTGGAACCCATGGTTATGGAACCGAATCCATTAGTATGGAACATTTTCTTTTCCAAGCGAAATCCCCTAGTATATGAAAGAGTGAAAAAGTGCTTTCGTTGTTGTGGAATAAGAAGCCTTCGTATTTTAATGCATGTATTCAATTTATTCGGAGCTATTAGAGCGGGATCCACTTTTTGGGGAATATGGGTCGAAGCAATAACAAGAATATTTGTAGTGGAACATCTTTCAAAATCCCTGGAGAGATAGTTCACTAATAGACCAAGGGATAAGTAATTCGACTCAGTCACATACAGATTATGAATGTTTGGAATCCATATTATGCAAGGAGACATTGCTTTTGCTAATTCGAATTGAAGGGTGATATAAAATCGGTCTATTTCCAGCATCATATCCTTAGTTAGCGCATTCATCATAGTTAGAAGCTCCAGCTCCGTATCAAGGTCACGGTCGATATCGTCACTATCATCAATATCGCCACTATCATCAATATCGTCACTATCATCAATATCGTCACTATCATCAATAAGAAAACCCTTAGGCTTCTTATCCAGCAACTTGTTCAGAAATACTGTAACGAAAGGAAGATAGGAGTTTGTCGCTAGGTATTTGACCAAATAGGATCGTCCAGTTCCTATAGAACCTATCACTAAAATACCCCTAGAGGGGGGGAGGGCTAATAAGCGGAGCGAAAAGGGTTTTCCATGAGATGGGAAATGAAAACTATTAGCCCCACACGAGGTTTGTGAATAAGTGATTGTCTGATAATGAGCAAGGAATGTCCGTCTTTCTGCTAAACAGGATGTATTGAACTCATAATTCATTAGATACTTTTTATGAATGTCAACTAAGTATCGTAAGTAAATTACTCCCGGTTGTTCAATCATTTGATAACCAGAGTCATTCTTTGATAAATGATCACTATGAGTCAGACTCAATAGAATTTGATCAATCCTTTTTTCTGTCGTTAAGGTGGAGAACTGAATCAAGAATTCTCTTTCTTTATCATCAATCGAATCACTGTTCGAGACCCAGGATTGGATTTTCTCATCAATCCAATCACCGTTCACATTTTTTCTTATCAATGAATATATCTCTTTACTTGTATGACTTAGATGTCTCGTATTTCTCGAAAAAGCGATTCGATTGATGGGATTTGGTATGATACTTATGAGATCGATGAGATTGATATTCCAATCTTTCTTCTTCGAACGTATTGATTTGACCCCATAAGCGGGACCGCCACCCCATAGCATGTTGCCACCAGAAGCAGAACCCCATATTTCTTCTAGAGAATCTCCTAATTGTTCCAGAGCAACTAGAAAGAGATTCTTTAACCAGAAAGAATTCCTGGGATACCTATCCAGAAGTTTTCGCAACTCAATCATGTATGATGGAATCATCAAAGATTTGACCTTTTCGAACTCTGTCTGTAACTCACTATAGGCTCGAGAAACAAAGAGAAGATGTGTACGAACGAGATATACAGCAATAAGAAGAAGGAAAAGGATTGAATAGAGGAACTCCCGAACATTTGGCCATCTCAGATGTGTCGATATCGATGGTGACTCATTATTTCGATGAATCATTTCTTCGGACAGAAGAAGATTAGGTAAACACTTACTCGAAATCTCACTTATCAGATTCCATTGTAGAAGACACAATTTTCTCTGAAGAATTCGCCATGATATTATGCATGGATCATATATATCATGAAAAATGTATACAAATTTTTGGATGCTACTTAGTATCGGCAATAGGTCTGAAAAAGTATCTAAAAATAGCAAATTTAGATATTTGTACCCTGTCGAAGTAAGGAACCATGGCATATATGTTTGGAATAGATTCCATTTTGAGAGAGTTGAAAAAGCACTATCTCGTTGAAAGGTTCTATACATCTGCCCTTTCTCAAGGCATTTCTTTAGACAAAGACTCCGTTTTTTCCTCTTTTCGGATGGTAAATATTTCTCAGAACATGGAGTGTGAATCAAACCCATGTTTGAATTGAAATTGAGATACTGATGCAAGTTCTTCCCCTCTGAATCAGATAGATTCATATCTGAAAGAGGTTGACAATAAGTTCTTTCAAAATTGACTATTTGTCCCTCTGTTAGAGGTGTTCCAGAAATGTCTGCGATCGAGTAAATAGCTCGACGAACGAATGGATCGGATCGAATTGGAA
>NW_026123908.1:17500-27500 GCF_025177605.1 Cucumis melo
ACAAAAGAATTATAAATGAATAAAAAACAAATGGAAATAACAATTTGAGTTGAATAACTATATTTAACTAGATAAAGTTAACAAAATAGAATAAGAGAAAATATTCTAATAATAATAAATTCTATTAAAATAATAGAAAAGAATTAAAAAAAACTACGTACTTAGATTGGCACTATAGAGATAATCAACATAGATAGACATAAAAGATGTAGGCGAAAGAAGAAATTAAGGAAGAAGTAGAAAAAAATATATCGGGTTTGTGGATTGAATAAACCCGATATATTTTTTTTCTATTCATCTTAGATCAATTTATATCAATAAAATAAAAATCGATTTTTTCATTAGCGAAGACGCAATTTTAAGGTAATAAGTGTATAGTATGAATAGAACAAGAGAGAGGGGGAAATACTAAAGAAAAGGTTAGTCAAAGCTATATACAAGTTAAGTTATCACACCCTCGTTTTTTTATTTCATTAATAAAAATGGAATTTCGGTTATTGATTAAGGTGAAGTTCCGTAAAAACACCTGCCTTCTTTAAAATATCATGAACAGTTCCTGTAGGTTGAGCACCCTTTTCAAGGAAATATAGAATAGCAGGAACATTTAAATAGGTTTGATTCTTTATCGGATCATAAAAACCCACTTTACGAAGATCTCTTCCTTCTCTTCGGCATCGAACATCAATTGCAATGATTCGATAAACGGCTCATTGGGATAGATGTAAATTTTAAGTACCCCCCCCAGAACCGTATAAGAAGTTTTCTCCTCGTACGGCTCGAGGAAATTCAAAGTTATGTATAGAATTCTAATTAATGTCAAATAGATCTATAGATTATTAAATCAATTAGACTATGATTTAAAAATTTTTTTCTTATTCTTTTGTTTTTCTTTTGAAAAAAAAAACTCATTCTTATCCCCATAACTCAAGTTGGATAACTCTCACGCAAAGGAAAAAAAACCCTTAAGCTTAAGCATTTCATTTATTGAGCGGTCTCTAACCTCTTTATTTTTGCCTGTCTCCGTTAGAATCTATTTCGATTCTTCATTCTGATCTAGTTTAGTTATTGAGACAATTGAAAAAGATTTTTACTTGTTCCGGGATCCTTTATCCTTTCCTTGAATCATTGGGTTTAGACATTACTTCGGTGATCTTTAATCGTTTCAAAATGGTAGCAACATACCATTTTTTTTGATTTCCTTTTTATCAAAGAATCATATAAATAATGGATTCTCGTGTGATACACTTTTAATCCAATTTGATGTTTGAATTTGAAACTTGTTCGAATTGGATCCTTTCGATTTGTATACCGAACCTATACTTACGAAGTAGTTTTAACTTATTGATTGACACTAACCCTAGATCTCTGCCCTTGATAAATGAATCAATACTTTCTACTCGAGCTCCATCATGTACTATTTACATCAAAAACCCTAAAAAAAAAAAAGAGCTCGAGTGCAACCGAACAAACTATGTCGAGTCAAGAGCATCTTCATTCCTATATAATATAAAATGGTGGGTGTAAGAATCCACAGTGGATCATGTCCTTCAAGTCGCACGTTGCTTTCTACCACATCGTTTTAAACGAAGTTTTACCATAACCTCTAATTTCTTGGAACTGGTATGTAATTGATTCATTTATGGAATCATGTATAGTCATTGGGTTAGTTGGTCCATAGTAATCTATACTCTTATGACATGGGTAGTTTTTGAAAAAGTCTTAGCAATACTTCAATTTATTGAAACCCATATTTTATTGTATATATTGTATCAATAACATTTTTTTGTATGAGTGCAATATTTATTTCTCTATATATAGATATTTTCTAGATAGAGAGAGATTTTTTGAAATTTCTATAAAATCAATTAAGAAATAATTAATTACGAATAATTAAGAATCTCCATTTTTCAATTTCTTCATAGAATGGATTCACGAGTTTAACACTTCTTCGAGTACCAAGGACTCATAAGAAATAATTAAAAAGATTTACTTGATTGAAAATTTACTACCTAAATATTATATTATAATATTATTTGAATAAATTTTTGTAAAGGATTTATTACATTTGATTATGATAAATAAATGTATATTCGGGATTAACCCATCAATTAGATAGATCTAAAATAAAAAAAAAAAAAAGAAATAAAACGATAAAAATAGATAATAACAATACATACATATCAGCATTTTCTGCCTAGTTTATTTAACTTAAGAGACTCAATAATCTTTCCTTAAAATAAAGTGAAAAAGATGTATGAATTGTTACTTGGATTTACAATTATTCATTACAGACAAACATACGAAAAAATGAGGTGAAAAGAAATACATAATATGTTACATATGTAACTTGATTCTTTGTTAATCAGATTCGGGCAGATATTCAAATTGATATCTTCCGTTATGGATTAACTCCTATCTACCCCCAATTAGATCGAGTAGATGCATCATAAATAAAAAAAGGATCCTACGGGGGACTGGACTAGTTTCGGAGGTGCTAGACTATCTTGTATAAGGCGAAAGTCAAACAGATCTAGAGTAAACGATTGTTCCTACCTATTTTTTTTTATTTGACTCTAAAATTTAGTACCCTAAACCCTAAATAGGTCTTAAGTTTCTTAAGACCATTAATTCAATTCCATTAGTGCCAAAAACACAAGACCTTCGTGTTTATAATTCAGAAATCCACAGAAAAAAAATACTCGGGTTTCACAAACCATTTAAGAGATAGAGAATAATAGAGGCTTTCGCATTTCTGAAATGCATCATTATAAGAAAATAATAAAGAACAATCACATTCGATCTATATTTAGACTCTTAAGCATAAGGTTGTTTAAAACGGCAATCTATAGTCTGATATCGAATATTTTTCCATATATCTTATAATATACTATTATTATATATAATAATAATACGCATACTCTGGGACGGAAGGATTCGAACCTCCGAATAGCGGGACCAAAACCCGTTGCCTTACCACTTGGCCACGCCCCATTTATATTCAACACTAATAAACACTAATATTGGTAGTGCTTAGTCGTCAATTCCAGTACAAATATTTATAGAATAAATTAGATTGTTGCTCAGATTTTGATACGTTTATAGATCCAATTAAACTCAATTTATTGATCATTACATATAATTCCATTAAGATATTGTATGAAAGTAGGATTTCTTCTATTCTCGTTTTATTTGAGAATTGAAGGATTTTTGATTGGCTGAGTTCAAATCAAAGAAAGGTTTTTTGACCTACTTTATGTTATTAATTTTTCCCTTATCCCTTATATCATAGCAATAATAGGGGATTAATAACTCAATCAAATCAAAAGAAATACAATTATCTTCAAGAACAAAGAAAAAAAAATTGTTATGCTTAATATCTTAAGTTTCATCGGTATCTGTCTTAATTCTTTCCTTTATTCAAGTAGTTTTTTCGTCGCCAAATTGCCCGAGGCCTACGCTTTTTTGAATCCAATAGTAGATGTTATGCCAGTAATACCTCTATTCTTTTTTCTATTAGCTTTTGTTTGGCAAGCTGCTGTAAGCTTTCGATAATATTTTTAATACTGTCCGAGACAGATTTACTAGAAAAAAAAAAAAAAAAGATTCTAACTAGTTATAAGATCAGATAAGTTGTACATACAGTCTGAAGCTTTAAGTTGAATCCAATATTGAAATTATTCTATAGCTATGATAAATCTGGATCACTCTCATTTTCTTATTCTTACTTTTTTCCTTTGAACGACCCTCTTCGAGTCCCCCACAATATAGAATTGTGGGTATGAAATCCAATTTTGAGTAATCAAGGACTCAACTCTTAAAATTTTTTCCTATTTATAGAAATAACTTCACTGCATTTCTTGGTGTCAAACCAGATTAAAATAGAGAATCTATTCTCTTAAAAAAAAAAATGATCTTGGAGATTGTGTAATGCTTACTCTCAAACTATTTGTTTATACAGTAGTAATATTCTTTGTTTCTCTCTTCATTTTCGGATTCCTATCTAATGACCCGGGACGTAATCCGGGGCGTGAAGAATAACAAAATCAGATTTTTTTTCCTTGCTTGATTTTGAAATGTTCTTAACATTTTATCTATTCCACATCTTTCCTCAACTATAAAAAAATACCAAGTAATTGACAGAAACGGAAAGAGAGGGATTCGAACCCTCGGTACAAAAAAATCGTACAACGGATTAGCAATCCGACGCTTTAGTCCACTCAGCCATCTCTCCCCAAATTGAAAAAGGATAATTACTATGATACATTGTATAAAAAATAGAAAATAAAGGCTTGAAAAAAGCCCTTCTTTATCTCTCTTTATTATCTTTATCTACCCCTTTATAGATATATAATTTCATTATATTGATATAGATAATTATCTAGATATATCGATGGATATCTATCAAATCGATAAAAACTTTTTTTTTATTAGGAATTCCATTTAGATAAATTAGATTTCATTAGATAAGGGCTCAAAAGAAGAGATATCTTCAATCCTAATATATAAATAATACCAATATATTAAAGATTCATAAAAATATTTATAAATAAAAAGAAAGTACCTTTTTTAGTTTATTTCATCCGAAAAGCCCTTTTCTTTTTATTTTTAGTTCCACGGCCTGGCCTGGTCAGTACCTAGCCGGGCTTTTTTTGTTCCAATAAATCGTAGATCAAATTATTTATTTGATTTGAAAATGTTTTTGAAAAAAAAAAAAATAGAAACAACAAGAATCCTAAGAAGATTTATTATTTCAATTCCTATGATACAGAAAAAGATGATATAGAATCAAGGTTCGATTTCTTATTATTATTTTTTAGTACTTTACTAGAATAAAAAACTTGTTAATTAGTTAATTAAAACGAGTCCTCTTTTCCTAATCTCATTAGTGGCCCTGATGAAAATACGTCAACGCTCAAATTTTCATGATTATTTTCTGATCCGATCTTTTTATTACTTATTAATACGACTTATTTTCGTCTTCGACAAAAGGTCCATTTATATACAATAATTGCATTGTAGCGGATATAGTTTAGTGGTAAAAGTGCGATTCGTTCTATTAATCCCTTAATAGTTAAGGGATCCTTCGGGTTGATTAATATTCCGATCAAAAACTTTATTTCTTAAAAGGATTTAATCCTTTACCTCTCGATGAAAGATTCGAGGAAAAATAAAAATTCTCGTGATTTGTATCCAAAAATATGTTCTAAATTGAAAAAATTGGATCATGAAATTACGAAACATAATTTTATTGAATTGGATCAATACTTCCAATTGAAGGAATAAGGGATCCATGGATAAAGGTGGAATTTTTTCTAATCGTAACTAAATCTTCAATTTTTTCTTTGTATAAGGGAGATTGAAGCAAAACAAAATAGCTATTAAACAATGTCTTTGGTTTACTAGAGACGTCGACATCGTTTTTTTTAGCTCGGCGGAAACAAAATACTTTTCCTAAGGATTATATTAAATAGAAATAGGGAACGAAATAAATAACTGGAAAGATTGTTATAATCTCCTCTTGTATAGGGATCATCTATAAAGCGGGTCCTTTTGAATGCATTCAGACGGAAAGGCTGACATAGATGTTATGGATGGTATTTTTTTTTTGTTTACATCTTATAAATTTAGGAATTTATCCATCTTCCATAAAGGAGCCGAATGAAACCAAAGTTTCACGTTCGGTTTTGAATTAGAGACGTTCAGTTCAAAATGATGAATCAACGTCGACTATAACCCCTAGCCTTCCAAGCTAACGATGCGGGTTCGATTCCCGCTATCCGCTTATCTTATCTTATAATATTCTTATCTTATAATTTATATATATTATAAATAGAAATTAATTAATAATGGAATTACTCAAATAAAAATTTTCAATTTACTTAATTTTAACTAAATTTTAACTAATGTATTAGTTAATGTAATGCATCATTGAATTCAATATGCAATTTCCGGAATTCTCACACATTTTTTTTTACGAACAAGAGAGGTGAAAATACGAAAAAAAAAATTGGAATCAAAAGCGTCCATTGTCTAATGGATAGGACATAGGTCTTCTAAACCTTTGGTATAGGTTCAAATCCTATTGGACGCAATTTTTTTTCATATATTTTTTTTTTAGTTTTAAATTTTCTATATCATGTCAAGAAAGGAAAGATTTTGAATGATTTGAATAAGAGACGCTTATTTATTAATAGTAATTTATAAATTAGTTTTAATATTAATTGTAACTCTAGTTTTAGATTTATTATATAAATAAACTAATAATTCAATTCTGTTTTATTTGAAGATAAGATATTAGTAGAAAGGATATTCAAATTCCAAATATTAAGATATTTATGATATTCTAAATATATTATTAGAAATATAATCTAATTTTAACTTTAACTATATTTATAAAAAAATTTCTTAATTGTATTTACATTTCATTTTAATATTGATATATATTTCTAGAAATATTATCTACTTTCTTTAATATATTTATATATATTTTTTATTTTATATAAATTATATATATATATATTCTACCTACTAACACCTAATAAATGAAAAGAATGAAATTATTTCATGTTTCAATTTTAACATTTGAAAGTTCTAAAATTGATTTATACTTTACTTGTTTTCTTTTATACTTGGTCTTGAAGTAGAAAACGTTCCATCTGTTCCTGAATAGCTTCTTTCAAAAGGGCTTCCGCTTCAGTGGTCAATGTCTTCGTAGAAGAGATTATTTCTTGAAACTGAGGTTTATTCGTTTTTACGTAAGTACGTAACTCAAGAAGAAATTTCCTTACTTGTCCAATTTCTAATGAATCAAGATAACCATTAGTTCCGGTATAAACAGTCATTATCTGTTCGTCTACCGTGAGAGGTGCTGATTGGGATTGTTTGAGCAACTCACGTAATCGTTGACCTCTTGCCAATTGATTCTGAGTAGCTTTATCGAGATCAGAAGCGAATTGCGCAAAGGCTTCTAATTCGGCAAATTGAGCCAATTCCAATTTTAATTTGCCGGCTACTTGTTTCATGGCTTTAATTTGAGCTGCAGATCCTACTCTGGAGACGGAAATACCCACATTAATAGCAGGTCTGATTCCAGCATTGAATAGATCGGCAGATAAGAATATTTGTCCATCGGTAATGGAAATTACATTAGTAGGAATATAAGCTGAAACATCTCCCGATTGGGTCTCAACTATTGGTAAAGCAGTCATACTTCCTTCACCTAAAGCAGAACTTAATTTAGCGGCTCTTTCCAAAAGGCGTGAATGCAAATAAAAAACATCTCCCGGATAAGCTTCGCGGCCCGGCGGTCTTCGTAAAAGAAGAGACATTTGTCGATAAGCTTGTGCTTGTTTGGAGGGATCATCATAAATGATTGAAGTGTGTTGTTTTCTGTACATAAAATATTCAGCCAAAGCTGCTCTCCTGTATAAGGGGCAAGGTATTGTAATGTAGCCGGAGAATCTGCCGTTTCGGCTACTATAATAGTGTATTCCATTGCGCCCCTTTCCTGTAAAGTAGTCACTACTTGAGCCACAGAAGATGCTTTTTGACCAATAGCTACATAAACACATATTACATTTTGCCCTTGTTGATTGAGAATCGTATCCGTGGCTACTGCAGTTTTACCGGTCTGCCTGTCCCCAATAATTAATTCTCGCTGACCACGTCCGATAGGAATCATTGAATCAATAGCAATAAGTCCTGTTTGAAGAGGCTCGTATACGGAACGTCTCGAAATAATACCAGGAGCGGGGGATTCAATTAACCGAGAGTCAGAAGATGAAATTTCACCTCGGCCATCAATAGGTTTAGCCAGGGCATTTATAACACGACCTAAATAAGCCTCGCTTACTGGTATCTGAGCAATTCTTCCCGTTGCTTTTACAGAACTTCCCTCCTGTATCAGCAAACCATCACCCATTAATACAACACCAACATTATTTGATTCTAAATTTAGAGCTATGCCTATAGTACCCTCTTCAAATTCTACTAATTCACCTGCCATTACTTCATCAAGACCATAAATACGAGCAATGCCGTCGCCTACTTGAAGTACAGTACCGGTATTTACAATTTTTACTTCTCTATTATATTGCTCAATACGTTCACGAATAATATTACTAATTTCATCTGCTTGAATGGTTACCATGAGTATTTCGTAATTATTTTTTTTTAAGAAAAAAAAATAATGCCTACAGTAGAAGGACTAATCAGTTAGTTATTTCTTTCATCGTCCCAAACATGCCAATATTAGCACTGATGGTACGTAAATGTAACTCGTTGTCCAAACAACTATTCAGAGTTCCTAGAGCTCCTTGTAAGGCTTGTTGGAAAACCTGTTGTCGTACTTGATTAATCGCTTTTTGTTGTTCAAAACGAATAGTTTCATTTTTATAATTTTCTAATTGTTCCAAACTTTTAGAAGTTGAATTAATCAAATTCAATTTTTCTCGTTCTATCTCAGAATATCCATTCACTCGAAACTGATCGGCTTCCATTTCAACTTTTCGTAAGCGAGCCCGGGCTTTTTCCAGCTGTTCAATGGCCCCCTCACGTAGTTCTTCTGAATTTTGAATTGTTTTCAAGATCCTCTGTTTTCGATTATCTAATAAATCACTTAATGAAAGTAGATTGTCTTTCCATTCATTTCAAAACTTCGACGATCCCTTCCCGAACCAAACATGAATCTTTCGATTCATTTGGCTCTCACGCTCAATTATTGCAATTATTTCTGAGAAATTCCCATATATCTTTTTGAATGTAATGAGCCTATCCTCTTTTCTCTATTCATATTCCACAAAGAAAAAGAAAAAAAATATGGATCATTAATCCAAGACCCGAATATTCGGAGGACTCTTCTGACCAAACAAACAATTGTCAGCAAAGTTGTTTCTTTTTTTTTTCTTGAAATCCAAAAAAATTTTCTTACTTTATACATAACATAGGTCATCGATTCAGCATTGGATAAAAAAAGAAAAAATGAGGGTGAAATCCTCATTTTTTTTAGTTTTTTACAAAAAAATTCTAATATTCTATTAAAATAGAAAATAATAAAAAAGGGGGGGTTCAAATCATTTTATCGACATGAGTGTTCTATATCGAAAAAAAAGCCCAACTATTTGAAACGATTTATGTATTAACTATGTATTAACATAGTAGTAGAAAGAGTACCATGCTACGTCTGGACTTCAAACGTTTTAACCATGTTAATAGTCCCACATTATTGGTTGATAGAGAATCAAAGTTGATTTACCAATGAATCACGAAATGCTATGGTTCTTCAATATGATTTCTTCATTTTGTCAGAAGTAATTCGCGGGATCATGCACCTTTTCGTAGTTATAACTAGAAAAGTACAGTTGGTTGTATCCAACTTATTCTTGAAATAAACAACTCGCACACACTCCCTTTCCAAAAAAAATCAATACACCAAGCACTACGCTTAGATTTATTGGATTTGTTGCTAAAATATCGGTATTAAATCCGAAACTCTCGGCGGATGGCCAGTAACCCAAAGAAATGAAAGAATCGGTTACATTTTTCATATGATCTCCTTTTATAGATAAAACTAATTATCTATTTCTTTCTATTTTTTTTTATTTTATTAATTTCCTATTTCTATTCGAAATAGAGTAAAAAATATGTTGTAAGAATCCTAAAAAAAAAGTTCCATTCGAGATTGGACTAAGAAAGGGAAGGAAGAAGGCGAGTCAGTATGCTAATGCCTCATCCTCAAATCAATCCTTCCCATAGGTTATTGTCCCAACGAATAAGTAATTGTAGGAGTGAAAGCTTCGTATAATTCGAAAAAGCAAGAGCAGCAAGTCCAAGTAAATAAAATACGAAAAAAAAATACGTAATTTTTTTAGGATTAAACAAAAGGATTCGCAAATAAAAGTGCTAATGCTACAACTAGTCCATAAATTGTTAAAGCTTCCATAAAAGCCAGACTAAGCAATAAAGTACCTCGGATTTTTCCCTCCGCCTCGGGTTGTCTCGC
>NW_026123910.1:2500-30000 GCF_025177605.1 Cucumis melo
CAATTCGGCGGAGGAACTTTGGGGCACCCTTGGGGTAATGCACCTGGTGCCGTAGCTAACCGAGTAGCTCTAGAAGCATGTGTACAAGCTCGTAATGAGGGACGTGATCTTGCTCGTGAGGGTAATGAAATTATCCGTGAGGCTAGTAAATGGAGTCCTGAACTAGCTGCTGCTTGTGAAGTATGGAAGGAGATCAAATTTGAATTTGAGGCAATGGATACAATTTGAGGCAATGGATACTTTGTAATCCAGTAATTACTCTTCGTTCTTTTAATTGACTTTCAATTAAACTAAATTCGGCTCAATCTTTTACTAAAAGGATTGAGCCGAATACAATACAAAGATATTATTGTATATCTTTTTTACTAGATATACAAAATAGAAAATTGAAATAAAAATATAAGACGAAACAACTTAAAAATTTTTATTGTTGTGCTGGATCCGCAATTAAGCCTATGGATCCTTAGGATTGGTGTAGTCATTTAATATTTAATATATTATATCCCGTAGCGTCGTTTCAGATCCGGGATCGAGCCAAGTATCACAACTTCTTCTACCCCATCCTGTATATTGTCCTTTTTGTTCTGTCTTGGAATACAAATTTTTTAGTAGACGAGATTTTACGAAAAAAGTTCTTCATATTCATAGGGATAACAACGATTTTTTTTATGTGAATTTGACAATTTGACATAACCGGTGAGAAACCACTATTTATAAATTAATAATTGAATTGATTTAATTGAAAAAAAAAATAATTCTCTTTTGAGAGAACGCTAAGTATCACTTCACTATATATAACGGAACCTTTTTTTTTTAAGACCGACTCGTTAATACTTAATAATCCTAGTGATTGGATTTAGATCCTATTCTGATAGGAAATGAGATATTTAAATGATTTCTTTTTTATCGAATGACTATTCAGCTATTGTATTTTCATGTAAATAGGGGCAAGAAAGCTCTATGGAAAAAAGATGGTTAAATTCGATGTTGTCTAAAGGGAAGTTAGAATACAGGTGTAGGCTAAATAAATCAATCAATAGTCTTGGTCCTATTGAAAGTGAAGGATCAATTATAAATAATATGAATAAAAACATTCCTAGTCATAGTGATAGTTACAATTCTAGTTACAGTACTGTTGATGATTTAGTCGGCATTCGGAATTTCATATCTGATGACACTTTTTTAGTTAGGGATAGTAATAGCTGCAGTTATTCCATCTATTTGGATATTGAAAATCAAATTTTTGAGATTGACAATGATCCTTCTTTTGTAAGTGAACTAGAAAGTTCTTTTTATAGTTTTCGGAACTCTACTTATCAAAATAATGTATCTAAGAGTGATGATTCCCACTATGATCAGTACATGTATGATACTAAATATAGTTGGAATAATCACATTAATAGTTGCATTGACAGTTATCTTTGGACTCAAATCTGTATTGATAGTTACATTTTAAGTGGTAGTCACAATTACAGTGACAGTTACATTTATAGTTCTATTTGTGCTGAAGGTGGAAATAGTAGTCAAAGTGAGAGTTTCAGTATAAGAACTAGCACGCATAGAAAAAATTTAACTACAACAGAACGTTCTAATGATCTAGATCTAACTAAAAAAATACAGGCATTTGTGGGTTCAATGCGAAAATTGTTATGGATTAAATTATAAGAAAATTTTTAAATCAAAAAATGAATATTTGTCAACAATGTGGATACCATTTGAAAATGAGTAGTTCAGATAGAATCGAACTTTTGATTGATCCAGGTACTTGGGACCCTATGGATGAAGACATGGTCTCTTTGGATCCCATTCAATTTGATTCGGAGAATCAACTTTATACTTATAAAGATCGTCTTTCTTCTTATCAAAGAAAGACAGGATTAACTGAGGCTATTCAAACAGGCACAGGTAAATTAAATGATATTCCAGTAGCAATTGGGGTTATGGATTTTCAGTTTATAGGGGGGTAGTATGGGATCCGTAGTAGGAGAGAAAATCACCCGTTTGATCGAGTATGCTACCAATCAATTTTTACCTCTTATTTTAGTGTGTGCTTCGGGAGGAGCACGCATGCAAGAAGGAAGTTTGAGCTTGATGCAAATGGCAAAAATATCTTCCGCTTTATATGATTATCAATCAAATAAAAAATTATTCTATGTAGCAATCCTTACATCTCCTACTACTGGTGGGGTGACAGCTAGTTTTGGTATGTTGGGGGATATCATTATTGCCGAACCGAATGCCTACATCGCATTTGCGGGTAAAAGAGTAATTGAACAAACATTGAATAAGGCAGTCCCTGAGGGTTCACAGGAGGCTGAATCTTTATTCGATAAGGGCTTATTCGATCTAATCGTACCACGTAATCCTTTAAAAGGTGTTGTGAGTGAGTTATTTCAGCTCCACGCTTTCGTTCCCTCGAATCAAAATTCAATCAAGTAAAGCCTTACTTAACTTAAAAAATGAATTCTTTTTTTTTTTATTTCTTCCGCAAAATTTGGCACGGGGAAGAAAATGAATTTCATGCTCCCTTCTTAACATTACATGTGTATATATACTTCAACTATAGCAAATAGCGGCATAGAGTCTTGCATCTTTCTACATCTCTAGCGGATCTCTAGTTTTTACTAAGAATCCTTGTTGTTGGATCGGATTATAACTACCTTTTTGGGAATTTGTACGAAAATCTTTATGAAATTTTATTAAAAAAAAATGCTAAGACAAGATAATAACTAAAATAATGCAAACGTCTATTATGATACATATATCTCATGTCGAAAGATGAGTAAGTCCATTTATTTAATTCGACATTCCTCATTCCTTTTCTATATATACTCACGTAGATATTACTTAGTATAATTATATATTGAATTAGTATAATTATAAGATACCTTTTATAACAATCAATAAATAACAGGTAAAACTATTAATATAACAATGAAAATATTAAGTCGAGGTATCCATTCTATGACAACTCTCACCACCTTACCCTCTATTTTTGTGCCTTTAGTGGGCCTAGTATTTCCGGCAATTGCAATGGCTTCTTTATTTCTTCATGTTCAAAAAAACAAGATTTTTTAAATATGCTGTCTATTTTTTTTTTTCAAAACTTAGACTTTGACGATAACACAGCTATCTATTTAGTAGACTAGAATCTAACATGTGGCTTACTCCAAACATAAGCGATTATACATACGTAAACATGATATCTGAGGAAATCAATTAGAAGTATTTCAAAATAGAAAATAGATAAGTTTCAAAATAGAAAATAGATAAGAGATCGGGCGACAAATGTTTGAGATATAAAATCAATATACCTATATGGATGTAGGTATCTATAGGGAATCATATAAAGGTGATGTTATTATTTTAGATCTAAGTAATTCGATGAATTACTTAGATCTAAAGTAAAGGTTCACATCAAAATAGTGCTAGTTGATTAGAGTTACTTCGGAAACAAAAAAAGTAAAATAGATTTTTTTTGATTCTCTTAATTCCAATAAAATGCAACGAGATCTAGTATGAATTGGCGATCAGAACGTATATGGATAGAATTTATAAGAGGATCTCGAAAAATCAGCAATTTCTGCTGGGCCTTTATCCTTTTTTTAGGTTCATTAGGGTTTTTATTGGTTGGAACTTCCAGTTATCTTGGTAGGGATTTGATAGCTTTATTTCCGTCTCAGCAAATAATTTTTTTTCCACAGGGGATCGTAATGTCTTTCTATGGGATTGCCGGTCTCTTTATTAGCTCCTATTTGTGGTGCACAATTTTGTGGAATGTAGGTAGCGGTTATGATCGATTCGATAGAAAAGAAGAAATAGTGTCTATTTTTCGTTGGGGGTTTCCTGGAAAAAATCGTCGAATCTTCCTACGATTCCTTATGAAAGACATTCAGTCCATCAGAATAGAAGTTAAAGAGGGTATTTATGCACGTCGTGTCCTTTATATGGAAATAAGAGGCCCAAGGGGCCATTCCCTTGACGCGTACCGATCAGAATCTGACCCCACGAGAAATTGAGCAAAAGGCTGCCGAATTGGCCTATTTCTTGCGTGTACCAATTGAAGTTTTTTGAAAAATGAAGTTCAGAATGAATTTTGTTCGTAGCAAGAGGGATAAAACTGAAATGAAAGAATAGTCTTTTTTATAGACCATAGTAATAGTATAATAACTTAACTGGAATTTCTTCAGAATGCTCATTTGACCCAAAGCAGACGTATACGGAACAGCCAGAAAACTTTCTTTGTCCGAAATTTTGATCCGTATGTAAATCAACTGCACACAGTAACAAAAAAAAGTGGATTCTTTGTTATTTTCTTTCTGTATTATTTCGAAATTCAAGGATTAACTAATAAATCACAAATCAAAAACTAAAAAACAGGGAATGGATTCATAATAGTATGCATATGACTTGTAATAGAACTTATGTTTGATATAAATATTAGTAGTGTAGAGAGTTAACGAATGAAGTGAGTTCATTAAAAAATAAAAGACGAAAAAATGGAAAAAAAGAAAGCATTCATTCCCCTTCTATATCTTGCATCTATAGTATTTTTGCCCTGGTGGATCTCTCTTTCATTTAATAAAAGCCTAGAATCTTGGGTTACTAATTGGTGGAATACTGGTCAATCCGAAATTTTTTTGAATGATATTCAAGAAAAGAGTATTATAAAAAAAGTTCTAGAATTAGAGGAACTCTTTCTCTTGGACGAAATGCTAAAGGAATACCCAGAAACACATCTACAAAAGCTTCGTATCGGAATCTACAAAGAAACGATCCAATTGATCAAGATGCACAATGAGGATCGTATCCATATGATTTTGCACTTCTCGACAAATATAATCTGTTTCGTTATTCTAAGTGGTTATTCTATTCTTGGTAATGAAGAACTTGTTATTCTTAACTCTTGGGTTCAAGAGTTCCTATATAACTTAAGCGACACAATAAAAGCTTTTTCTATTCTTTTATTAACTGATTTATGTATAGGATTTCATTCACCCCATGGTTGGGAACTAATGATTGGTTCTGTCTACAAAGATTTTGGATTTTCTCATAACGATCAAATTATATCCGGTCTTGTTTCCACTTTTCCAGTCATTCTTGACACAATTTTAAAATATTGGATCTTCCGTTATTTAAATCGTGTATCTCCCTCACTTGTAGTGATTTATCATTCAATGAATGACTGAAAAATATAATGTTTGTTACTTTGTTGTACATAAGTAAAACATTCAAAATTGTACTTATTCCTTCTACCCATCGCGAAGGATGCCTCCTATATTCGAGTAACTTTATTTCAGTAAATAGCAGAATCATGGATAGGGAACTATACTAGGGACCTACCTAATTTTATTGTAGAAATTTTTGGGCTCAATGATTGGACCATGCAAACTAGAAATACCTTTTCTTCGATAAAGGAAGAGATTACTCGATCTATTTCCGTATCACTCATGATATATATAATAACTTGGGCACCCGTTTCAAATGCATATCCCATTTTTGCACAACAGGGTTATGAAAATCCACGAGAAGCAACCGGCCGTATTGTCTGCGCCAACTGCCATTTAGCTAATAAGCCCGTGGATATCGAGGTTCCACAAGCGGTACTTCCTGATACTGTATTTGAAGCAGTTGTTCGAATTCCTTATGATATGCAACTGAAACAAGTTCTTGCGAATGGTAAAAAGGGTGGTTTGAATGTGGGGGCTGTTCTTATTTTACCCGAGGGGTTTGAATTAGCCCCCCCCGATCGTATTTCTCCCGAGATTAAAGAAAAGATGGGCAATCTTTCTTTTCAGAGCTATCGTCCCACTAAAAAAAATATTCTTGTGATAGGTCCTGTTCCTGGTCAGAAATATAGTGAAATCACCTTTCCTATTCTTTCCCCGGACCCTGCGACTAAGAAAGATGTTCACTTCTTAAAATATCCCATATACGTAGGCGGGAACAGGGGAAGGGGTCAGATTTATCCCGACGGGAGTAAGAGTAATAATAATGTTTATAATGCTACAGCAGCAGGGATAGTAAGCAAAATAATACGAAAAGAAAAAGGAGGATATGAAATAACCATAGTGGATGCAGCGAATGGGCGTCAAGTGGTTGATATTATCCCTCCAGGACCAGAACTTCTTGTTTCAGAGGGCGAATCCATCAAACTTGATCAACCATTAACGAGTAATCCTAATGTGGGAGGATTTGGTCAGGGAGATGCGGAAATCGTCCTTCAAGATCCATTACGTGTCCAAGGCCTTTTGTTCTTTTTTGCATCTGTTATTTTGGCACAAATCTTTTTAGTTCTTAAAAAGAAACAGTTTGAGAAGGTTCAATTGTCCGAAATGAATTTCTAAATCTGGGGATTTATCAAATAAAGTTCGTAAAAAAAACCAAATTCTTGTTGGCAATTCTATAATTTAATTATGTATGATCAAAAAATTATGAAAAACTTTTTCCCTTGTTTTTTTTTTTATTCTTTTTCGACCCTATTTCGGTAATTACTTGTACCGCATTACTAGTCATAGTATGGATATTATATTGTCAGGAAGACTATTTTACCTCTTCTTTATTTCTTTGTTTTTTACAATACAAATAGGAGCGGTATTATTATGATTATTATGTCACTGGTGCCAGATTGAAATGTCATTGAATGTGTCTATTTTTATTCTAATAGAATAAAAATAGAGTAGATATTAAAAATAAGATAAGTAAATGGAGAATAGAAAAAAAATGAAGGGAACAAAGGATTCTAGAAGGAATTATGCATCTTTCTAGTATTCGATACCAGAAAAATTCCTTTTCTTGTTCTGGTGTCGAAATAATAAACTAATGAATTATTCTTGATCCCGTTCGTCAAAGATCTCTATTCTTAGTTTCAATTTTTCCCGGTTTATCAGAACCTTTTTTTCGATTTATTACATAAGTAGTGAACAAATTCAATGAATTTTTCAATTCTATTTTATATTAAAATAACTATAGAAAATTCTATTAGTATATTTTAATCTATTTAAAGGGTTTGTGATATCTGATCGATAGAAATATAATATTGTTATATTGGGATTGTATCATCCAGAAAGAGGGAATCGAGTGATTCTCTCTTTCTTTTTTTCGCTTTGAAATGAAAGTATCGACCGATACGATCGCGAAAGAGATGGTCTGAATCAATTTTTTTTTTGAAGCAATTCAGAATCAGAAAGAAATGAAGTTTTTTGAAAAAATAGGAAAGATCCATTTTTTCATTTATATGAATAAATTAGTCTAATTCTAATTAGTAAGAGCTCAACGGGACCTACCCCCTCTTTTTTTCTGATTTGAGGGGGATCCTGTTGAGTTCTTACGCTTTCATGTCTCCAACTCAGTTCATCCGATTATTACAGAGATGAACCTAAGCCGGAATATGAACCATAAAAGAAAATACCAACTAAACCGATCACAGGAATACCAGTTACAGTACCGATTATCCAAAGAGGAATCCTTCCAGTAGTCTCGGCCATTTGTCCCACTTCCCTCCCCATTTCATCAAGTGGTCGTGCTAGAGACAGAAACAGTCATAGATAATTATGAGATGATATCCTTCCGAATGGGATAAGATAATTCGTACTATTATTTAGTATTTTCTTTTATTTAATTGAAGAAATAATTGGAAAATAAAACAGCAAGTACAAAAATGAGTAATAACCCCCAGTAAAGACTGGTACGATTCAATTCAACATTTTGTTCGTTCGGATTTGATTGTGTCATAGCTCTATAATTCGGATTAGGTTTATCGTTGGATGAATTGCATTGCTGATATTGACCCTAAAAAAGAAACGGTAGGTACAGCTAGTCCGTGAACAGTTAACCATCGCACTGTAAAAATAGGATAAGTTTTATCGATAGTCATTTGGTCCTCCTAAAAAGATCTACTAAATTCATCGAGTTGTTCCAAAGAATCAAAACGGCCAGTTATTAATGGAATTCCTTGTCGGCTCTCTGTAAAATACTCATTTGGACGAGGGCTTCCAAAAACATCGTAAGCTAAACCCGTGCTGACGAATAACCAACCTGCAATGAATAGAGAAGGTATAGTAATGCTATGAATGACCCAGTATCGAATACTGGTGATAATATCAGCAAAAGAACGTTCTCCTGTGCTTCCAGACATGCCGAGCTCCACATATTCTTGTACAGTCAAAAGGGGGATCGATTCCGTAAAAGATGAGATCAGTAAATGGAAATTAACTGAAATTTTATCTTTGTAAGATCGTCAATATTGTACCGAGGGTGTTTTTAGAGTATACCGAATCAGTATAGCTATCCTTCTTCTGACGCAGCAACGCAATTTCACAATAAGTATCAAAATGAAGCACTAAAACTAAATAATATAATTTGTTTCTTCTTTTCTTGCTGCTTGTCGATGTAGAATCATATACCATTCATTCAATAGAAAATTCTGAAAATGCCTGTCTGTAGTATTAAGGATTCTATCGGTTATTGGCTTCGGGCTAGAAAGCGAAGATTGGGTAAAATGTGAATCCGACTGGTTGGTTTATAATAATTTAGGAAGCAGATTCTAATAGTCCCAAAATTCAATGAAATTAGACGTGAAATCTCGAAATATTTCTTTTGTGTTTGTAGTTATATTTTTGTTTGAATCTTTTTTTATTTTAAGGAATTGGTTAGTCGTCCAGTAACAAGTAACAGTAGTACATAGGATTCGATGAACGAAACAGAACAACGAATAGAAGAATAATAAATATTCGTAATGCACGCATTATTGTTTTATATTAGACTCAAACGATCGTTCTTCAACTAATTAGAAGAATGTTTTTAATATGGAAAGAATAAGAATAAATGGAGAACCTAGTTTCGAGTGATCTGATCGTGCGATACTTTTTTTCTTTTTAAAAAAGATTTTATGGAAATGAACCCACTACATAAAATCTAATTAGTGGGAATACAATTTCATAAATAAAGGGCATTATAAGGTCATTCATTCTTCAGCGATTCAAAGAGCATTTCATTTTTGGAATCAAGTTACACAACATAGTTTATTTATTATTTTTCTTTTTTTTTTTTTTTTTTTCTTTCTAATTATTTAGAATCCATTTAATAGATTTATATATTTACTAGATTTATATATTAAATTATTGTTTATAAATTCTTTATAATAAGAATATTTGTTTTGAAAACTCAAGAGTTGTTCAATGAATCCCTTGATTCCGAATTGCGGGATAGAGAGACAGATGATGAATTGATTTCTTACCTATGTCACAAGATTTTTGTTAGTATCATCTATAATCATAATAATAGATGAATCAAAAACTTTCAATTGAATATATTTTTTCAATTAGTATTTTTACTTATCCATCCGCGTATCTTTCAAAAATAGAAACTTAGGGAAGTGCTTTATAAACATATGGATAAAAATAACGTATTTCATTTAGCCTCGTCATGCCTACTATCACTAGTTATTTCGGTTTTCTACTAGCAGTTTTAACTATAACCTCAGCTCTATTTATCGGTCTGAACAAGATACGACTTATTTGATTAAAATTCATTGAATGCACAATTCAAAAAAAAGAAAGATTTCGGTGTTATTCAATATATTCTATATATTGTAGAGTTCTTTACCTTGTCAATTCAATTTCGAATTCTTGGTCATTGAGATTCATGGGCAATACCGATTAATATTTTAAGGATAGATATTACCTCTCCTTTTCCTCGTTCAACTAAATTGAAATGATTGAAGTTTTTCTATTTGGAATCGTATTAGGTCTAATTCCTATTACTTTGGCTGGATTATTTGTGACCGCATATTTACAATACAGACGGGGGGATCAGTTGGACCTTTGATTAATTAACAGTTCTTTTTTTTGATTGACCCCCTACTTGCTTTATAGGAGGTAAAATTTTGATTTCTGTTGAATTATTTCAGTATCATTTTGATTTAACAACAACAAGAATCGAATCACGCTCTATAGGATTTGAACCTACGACATCGGGTTTTGGAGACCCGCGTTCTACCGAACTGAACTAAGAGCGTTTTATTATCAAACTAAAAGCAACCCGAATATATCTTCGATACATATATTATCATAGAGAATATCATAAAATTAAATAAAAAAAGATTGATTCGATATATGTATGTTCAATTTTTATGGATCTCAATTGATTCCTCGTTACTGTTCAGAAGATAAGTAATAGGTAGGGATGACAGGATTTGAACCCGTGACATTTTGTACCCAAAACAAACGCGCTACCAAGCTGCGCTACATCCCTTTCAATTGGTCTACAGTGTTATTGTAGAGAATCCCTGTCTTGTTTTCCACATTTTTTATTTATTTCCTCCATTGGTATACACAAATTATCTTGCCATTTCTTCTTTTTTGTCTCATATCATATATAAAATATAATAAAAATAATAAAAAGACTTATATACGTATGAAATAATAAATATTAAATCCGCCGTAAAGAAAAATGAATATTTGGGGTGGGGCGGAAAGCTACATATTTTTTTTAATAAAAAAGGGAATATCTACCGAATTGAACTGTTGTACATTTCAATTTGAATTAGGAATTCCGCGGACAATACAAGCGGTTATTAACTATATATACATTTGATGGTATGTAATACCAGTATGTATTACAAATTACTATAAAGTAGGAGGGTTTTCAATGCGAGATCTAAAAACATATCTCTCCGTGGCACCGGTAGTAAGTACTATATGGTTCGGGGCTTTAGCGGGTCTATTAATCGAGATCAATCGTTTATTCCCGGATGCGTTGGTATTCCCGTTTTTTTCATTCTAGTTATTGACTTGGGAAGGGGTGAAGAAGATTAGAAAAACAATCAAATATCTTTGACTAATCCCCTTCCCCCTTCTTTTTTTTAGAGTTTTTAGACTTAGAATAAGTTAGAAAGAATCAAAATGGATTCAACCTCAGTCAAACTCGGACGCGGCGCCAGGTTCAAATTTAATTAATAAAAGAGTGAGAACGAAAATGAAAATGTGATGGCTAGGGCAACAATATCATACAAAATACTTAAATGAAAAACTGTACTGCGATTCTAAATTTAGAAATTATTGTATTACTATATTTTAATATTTGATTGTAACGAAATCTTTCATAATTTTATTTCGAGTTACCAATTTTTCTTTTTTTCTTCATTTTGGATCGGAAAATGGAAGAGTTGCGTGAATCAAAAATCCAAGGGAGGTTCATGGCCAAGGGTAAAGATGCCCGAGTAACTGTTATTTTGGAATGTACTCGTTGTGTTCGAAACGGTGTTAATAAGGAATCAATAGGGATTTCCAGATATATTACTCAAAAGAATCGACACAATACGCCTAGTCGATTGGAATTGAGAAAATTCTGTCCCCGGTGTTACAAACATACGATTCATGGGGAGATAAAGAAATAGATCGAACCGATCGGCTGTGTGTCACCCTTTTCCAATCCAAGGAAGATGAAAAATTACATATATTAGACATATTTTAGATTTAAATATAAACAAACCAAATCCTATTTCGATCGGATCTAAAATGATTTAGAATTAAGAAATAGGATTTTCGGGATAAGGAATAAAAAAACCATGGATAAATCCAAGCGACTCTTTCTTAAATCCAAACGATCTTTTCGTAGGCGTTTGCCCCCGATTCCATCGGGGGATCGAATTGATTATAGAAACATGAGTTTAATTAGTCGATTTATTAGTGAACAAGGAAAAATATTATCTAGACGGGTAAATAGATTGACCTTAAAACAGCAACGCTTAATTACTATTGCTATAAAACAAGCTCGTATTTTATCTTTGTTACCTTTTCTTAATAATGAGAAACAATTTGAAAGAAGCGAGTCGACCGCTAGAACTATTGGTCTTAGAACCAGGAATAAATAGACTTAGCTTACTCTTTAATTGAATTAAAATTCTAATCCAAACTCAACCGCAGATTGATTCTTTGTTCGAAAAATCCGAAAATCTAGATTCGATTGTCGTGTCGTAAGAAAAAGAAAGAATAGTGGAAGAAGAATAAATCGTTTTTTTTTTTATTGAACATATTTGCTCATTTTGACCACTTTATCATATTTTATCATACTAATTTCTACTCTACCTTCTCGGAGTTCATTCTCCAGAGAACTCCATTTTAAGCATTCCGCTGGATTCTTTGCAATCTTCGTATTTTATGATCTCATTGGAAATCATATAAAGACAATTTCTATTTAATATCGCGATTTGGGCAAGTATTTTACGATTAAGAAGCAACTGCCTCTTGTACAGATTGTGTATGAATCTACTATAACTGTAGTCTACCTTATTAGATCGAATTACTGCATTTATTCGAGCGATCCACAACTGTCGAAAATTTCTTTTTTGCCTACCTCTATCCCGATAAGCTGAAGCCAAAGCTCTTATTTTCTGTTGAGTAATAGTTCGAGTAAGTCTTGAATGAGCCCCTCGAAAGCTTGATGCAAATAAACGAATTTTTGTTCTACGTCTCCGAGCTATATATCCTCGTTTAATTCTAGTCATTGAATAAATGAAACTTTGATGAATAACTAATGGATTTCCTTTCTTTCAGTTATTCCTTTCTCCTTTCCTAGTCTATTAATAACAAAACGTATTTTTCCAATGTATAAAATAAAAATTCCAATGGCTTTTGCTACTATAACCTTCCCGACCACTATTTCTTTTTTTGTTCTAATCACCCCAAAATACGAAATAGTATTTTTACTAGGTATAAAAAACAAAAATAGAGTAAATAAATAAAAATAGAAATGGATAAAGAAATAGTGGGTTCCTTCGTTTCTATGGTTACTTCTTAAACGGTGAGGTCCTCTCTATACACCGGAGCTCCTTCTTTTATTTCATCAATGTTATTGTTAACTTGTACAGTTCACCCTCTTTGGCTCTACCCATGAATTATCTAGTAATCGGTCTTTCACAACGAGATCTACCTATACAGTAACGGTATTTAATTATGAAGATTGGTTGGGTAGCTGACCCTCTTAGTCCGTTCTTGGAAGAATAAGGCTATAATCCTTCTGTTAAATAGGATTTCCTCTGCTTAATGGATAAGCATTTGTTACCAATGGGGAATTCTTTCTCATCTAAAATTGAAAATAGAGATGATTGGATTTGCACCAATAGAAACCATAAATTTGATACACAATAAAAGGATACGATAAATCTTTGTTTATTTATTTTCGGTAGTGAACGGATTTCTTCCATTCATTCTATCCTATTCACTGTACTTATAACTGATACGGGAAAAATTTTGTACTTTCTTTTGTCCCGGTCCATGGTCTAAACGAGTCGCACATACACCCTAGTACATGTTCCTCGACGCTGAGGGCATCCCCGAAGGGCGGGCGATTTGGTGACATTTCTGATTGGCTGTCTTGTGTTTCTAATAAGTTGTTTAATAGTTGGCATGTTGAATTGTATACATAATGAGTTGGTTTAGATCAATCCTAACCGGATGATTATGAATTACTTCTATATTCGATATTAATAATTAATATGATTAATAGTAATATATTAACCCCGGTAAAAAGAGAAAATCGAAAATTTCGGATTTTTGCGTGAAATACCTGCTATTTGTTATTCAACCGCTACAAGATCAACAATTCCATGAGCTTGGGCTTCTGTTGCTGACATAAAAACATCCCTTTCCATGTCTTCGGATATAACCCATAAGGGTTTGCCTGTTCTTTGTACATAAACCCTTGTGAGGATTTCGCGCAGCCTCAGTAGTTCTTTCGCTTCCAGGATAAATTCTACCGTTTGTGCCTCATAAAAAGAACTAGCAGGTTGATGGATCATTACCCTGATGATTTAATAAATGGTTTTCTCTATCTTACATCATTATCATGATGAGTCAAAGATAATAAAAAAAAGATAGGATTAACAACCGTACAGGCATCCTTTGTGCAGTGCATACGGCTCCACAATGGAATTCATTTTTACCTTCCAGCGAAGGAATAGAAAATATAGGATCTAGCAGACCCAGAGCAGTAAATGATCCAATAACCACCCTTCCTTTTTTTTAGTAATTTCAAAATACTATGATGGTTCCGTTGCTTTATGATTTCGTTTGTTATTCAGCAATCCCAAAGTTTCTTTTTTTTATTTTTTTTCTTAAAAATAAATATTTCGTAGTCTTTCATAACAGAAATATTGTTAAGAGTCTTCCGTCGTGAAAACAAAAAAGTTTGTGACGCTGAAAGAGGCCTCCGCGATAAATCAGCCTACAATCGGAAATGCCTTTTATCTCATACTACTCTTTCGATACATAACCTAATGGTTTAGAAAAAAAAAATTCTCATATCGAATTCAAAGTGCCATGCTATTATTACTTAATATTTTATATGGCGAAGGCATAGTTTTCTTTTTGTCTAAAAAAAACTCATTGGCGCCGAGCGTGCGGGAATGCTAGACGTTTGGTAATTTCTCCTCCGACTAGAATAAAAGATCCCATTGAAGCGGCTAATCCCATGCATATTGTCTGTACATCTGGTTGCACAAATTGCATAGTATCATAAATACCTAATCCGCTTATTACCCCTCCACCGGGAGAGTTTATAAATAAATACAGATCTTTGGTATCATCCTCCATACTGAGATATACCATAAGACTAATAAGTTGATTCGAAATATCACTATCAACCTCTTGGCCTAAAAAAAGTAATCTTTCTCGATAAAGTCGGTTGATTAGGATAAAATTGTATCCCTTAAGAACCGTACGGGCACCTTTTGATGCATACGGTTCAAAAAAAATAGCGAAAAAAGAATCAATGTTTAGATTTTAGCCTTCTTTAGAGGACTCTTTCTAACTTCTAATGAAGGGGCTTTTTCTTACCTTCCATTTTTTTTTCAAAATGGATGAGTTTTGTCCTTTGGCCCGCGGTCGTTTATCTATACTATAAATTTCAATAAATAAAAAAACAATTCATTAAATTTTCAATTTATCGAACTAACTTTTCATTGATATATTGTTTCATCGAGATTCAATTTCAATTCCGATGTCATTTTCTTGTTCCAAAATGGTCTTCTTCAATTCTTTTAGGTTTATGCTCTACTCCGAGTCAAGATCTGCCCGATTTGGATTTGCACATATAGGACAAATGCCCCAATAGCATGGCTTTTTGCTACGACTTCTTTTTTTTTTTCAATTTACTTCATATTACTCGATTGATTAAAAGTTTTCTATCAATGCTATTGATAAATCGAATATGATACAAGTAGTAGTAATCATAGAATAGATAGATTCCAAATTGAGTTTTTTCTAAGCGGAGCCTGGATACTTCATTTTATTAGTACAACCGAGAAAACCATAAATTATTCTAATTGATAATATTAATCTGGATACCCCCCAAAAAATAGATCTAATTGCACTTCACGCTCCAAATTTTTGATGATTAAATCAATCCGTCTTGGGCGAAAGAGAGGATATCTCGATCGGGGGAGAGAACGGGGAAATACCATATGACCCAATATATCTGACAAGTCGCACTATAGGTCAACCCACGATGCGTCTTCCTCTCCGGGACTTCGAAAAGGTACTTTTGGAACACCAATAGGCATTAAAGCAAAGAAAAAAGAATTAAGTACTATAGCTAACTTTGATGTGGAAGCGTAACAACGGGTTTATTGTCTTAATAAATAAGATGGGCCTTTATCAGATTTTATCTTTTAGCATATTTTATACATAGATTTAATAAGTTCATAAAAAAGGAAAACAGAATTAATAAGGGAAACTTCTTCCCGAATAGGTTTTTGAATGATGAACAAGTATGTATACATTCACTCCTATAAAATAGGATCAATTCCCATCTACCATTGCGTATTGGTACTTATCGAGTATAGAATAGATCTGCTTCTTTTTGTTCCTACGAATAGAATCGAATTGTTCCATTATTACTAAAAGAATAGACTAAATATTAATCCTTTCGCCAAGATAATCCCCTCAAAAGGGGAGGTCCGTAGCATAGTTTTTTTTTTCAGTGCAATAAAGTTACATAGTGTCTATTTTTCCTTGATAAAGGGGTATTTCCATGGGTTTGCCTTGGTATCGTGTTCATACCGTTGTATTGAATGATCCCGGTCGTTTGCTTTCTGTTCATATAATGCATACAGCTCTAGTTGCTGGTTGGGCCGGTTCAATGGCCCTATACGAATTAGCAGTTTTTGATCCCTCTGATCCTGTTCTTGATCCAATGTGGAGACAGGGTATGTTCGTTATACCCTTCATGACTCGTTTAGGAATAACCAATTCATGGGGGGGTTGGAGTATCACAGGAGGGACTATAACGAATCCGGGTATTTGGAGTTACGAAGGTGTGGCCGGAGCACATATTGTGTTTTCTGGATTGTGCTTCTTAGCAGCTATCTGGCATTGGGTGTATTGGGATCTAGAAATATTTTGTGATGAACGTACAGGAAAACCTTCTTTGGATTTGCCGAAGATTTTTGGAATTCATTTATTTCTCTCAGGGTTGGGTTGCTTTGGTTTTGGTGCATTTCATGTAACCGGATTGTATGGTCCGGGAATATGGGTATCCGATCCTTATGGATTAACCGGAAGGGTACAAGCCGTAAATCCTGCGTGGGGTGTCGAAGGGTTTGATCCTTTTGTTCCGGGCGGAATAGCCTCGCATCATATTGCAGCAGGTACATTGGGCATATTAGCGGGCCTATTCCATCTTAGTGTTCGTCCGCCCCAACGTCTATACAAAGGATTACGTATGGGAAATATTGAAACCGTCCTTTCCAGTAGTATCGCTGCTGTATTTTTTGCAGCTTTTGTTGTTGCTGGAACTATGTGGTATGGTTCAGCAACTACCCCGATTGAATTATTTGGGCCCACTCGTTATCAATGGGATCAGGGATACTTCCAGCAAGAAATATATCGAAGAGTTAGTACCGGGTTAGCCGAAAATCAAAGTTTATCAGAAGCTTGGTCTAAAATTCCTGAAAAATTAGCTTTTTATGATTATATCGGGAATAATCCCGCAAAAGGTGGATTATTCAGAGCGGGTTCCATGGACAACGGGGATGGAATAGCTGTTGGTTGGTTAGGACACCCTGTTTTTAGAGATAAAGAAGGGCGCGAACTTTTTGTACGCCGTATGCCGACCTTTTTTGAAACATTTCCGGTTGTTTTGGTAGACGGAGACGGAATTGTTAGAGCCGATGTTCCTTTTCGAAGAGCAGAATCGAAGTATATGTGTTGAACAGGTCGGTGTAACTGTTGAGTTCTATGGCGGTGAACTCAATGGAGTCAGTTATAGTGATCCTGCTACTGTGAAAAAATATGCTAGACGTGCTCAATTGGGTGAAATTTTTGAATTAGATCGTGCTACTTTGAAATCCGATGGGGTTTTTCGTAGCAGTCCAAGGGGTTGGTTTACTTTTGGGCATGCTTCCTTTGCTTTGCTCTTCTTCTTCGGACACATTTGGCATGGTGCGAGAACCTTGTTCAGAGATGTCTTTGCTGGTATTGACCCAGATTTGGACGCTCAAGTAGAATTTGGGGCATTCCAAAAACTTGGAGATCCAACTACAAAAAGAGTCTAGTCTGATACAAGATTGCTCTGTTCTTTTTTTCCTTTATTTTTTGATTTGACATAGATAGGGTACCGGATAAATCTTTATTCGGATTGCTTACTTTTCATTTCTTTGACTCTTGTCTTGGTCTTTTTTTTATCCGTAAAAAGATCCCAATTAAACAGGTATGGAAGCTATAATTGTAAACCGAAATCAAATCTATGGAAGCATTGGTTTATACATTCCTCTTAGTCTCGACTCTAGGAATAATTTTTTTCGCTATCTTTTTTCGCGAACCGCCTAAAGTTCCAACTCCAACTAAAAAGGCAAAATGATTTCTCATTATCTCAATTGAAGTAATGAGCCTCACAATATTGTGAGGCTCATTACTTCAACTAGTCCCCGTGTTCCTCGAATGGATCTCTTAGTTGTTGAGAGGGTTGCCCAAAAGCAGTATATAAGGCATACCCAGTAAAACTTACAAGTAAACCAGATATAGAGATGGCAACTAGGGTTGCTGTTTCCATTATTATATAATTTCAAGACCACAATGGATCTATAATAAGATCATTTATTTACAACGGAATGGTATACAAAGTCAACAGATCTCACTGAATAAAAAAAAATATAGGATTATTTATGGCTACACAAACCGTTGACGATAGTTCTAGATCTGGGCCAAGACGAACTGTTGTAGGGGATTTATTGAAACCATTGAATTCGGAATATGGTAAAGTGGCTCCTGGGTGGGGAACTACACCTTTAATGGGTGTCGCGATGGGTTTATTTGCGATATTCCTATGTATTATTTTGGAGATTTATAATTCTTCCATTTTACTGGACGGAATTTCAAGCAATTAGATTCGATTCACAAGAACCCCTAAATAACTTTTCAATAAAAAGGAAAGTCTAAAGTATGTAGGTTTCTGCTTTTTAGCCCACTATTTTTTGGTAGTTCGATCGTGGAATTTATTTTTTTCTGTATTTCCGGAATATGAGTGTGTGACTTGTTAGAATTGATCCTATGGATACGACAGAGAAGAAGTCGGTCATCTTGATGAAGATGATTTGATCTCGTTGGATATTCAGTCTAGGCTAGTATCTGGAGCACAGAATATATGAAATAGATTCCAAAATATTAGAACAAATATTAGAACTATGATTCATACTTATCAGACCTCGTGGCCGGACTCCGAAACAAGAGTTAGAAGTGATAAATAAAAAAAATTTATTCTTTCGTTTCTACTTATTTTGGTTAAAGGATAAACCTTTCTTTAGCTTTTTTCATTATATTCAGTCATTGAATAAGCATTGAATAAGTGATAATCCAAGGGTTCTTACTCAGGGAATTTTTGAACTTTTTTTGGAAGGTTTTTTATTGAATCATCGTGGTTCTAGTCTGAATCTAAGGTTTTAATTGATTCATAGGGTCTTAACAAGATAATTCCTATCAATAATAAAGAAAACAAGAGTAAAGTCGCATTACATACAAATCAAAGAAAAAAAATAGGTAAATAGAAGATTCAAGAGGCCCCTAATGATCAATATAACTATGAATGAGCCGACTTGATATTGGGCATTATAACTACAAAGAAGACTTTTCGGATTTTGATTCTTTCGTATCTTGATACAAAAAATTGAATCATAGCATTAAGAAGTTTGAAACTTTTTAGTACACATATCCGTTACGAGCGGTATTTGGGTGTTTCTGTTTGAGCCGTACGAGACGAAATTCTCATATACGGTTCTCAGAGGGGGGTCCCCTTGGTTTACCTATCTCAATAAAGTGTATGATTGGTTCGAAGAACGTCTTGAAATTCAGGCGATTGCAGATGATATAACTAGTAAATACGTTCCTCCTCATGTCAACATATTTTATTGTCTAGGAGGAATTACGCTTACTTGTTTTTTAGTACAAGTAGCTACGGGGTTTGCTATGACTTTTTACTACCGTCCGACCGTTACTGAGGCTTTTGCTTCTGTTCAATATATAATGACGGAAGCAAATTTTGGTTGGTTAATCCGATCAGTTCATAGATGGTCGGCAAGTATGATGGTCTTAATGATGATCCTGCACGTATTTCGCGTGTATCTTACTGGTGGATTTAAAAAACCTCGTGAATTGACTTGGGTTACAGGTGTGGTTCTGGCTGTATTGACCGCATCCTTTGGTGTAACTGGTTATTCCTTACCTCGGGACCAAATTGGTTATTGGGCAGTCAAAATTGTAACAGGTGTACCGGAAGCTATTCCAGTAATAGGGTCGCCTTTGGTAGAGTTATTACGCGGAAGTGCTAGTGTGGGACAATCTACCTTGACTCGTTTTTATAGTTTACACACTTTTGTATTACCTCTTCTTACTGCCGTATTTATGTTAATGCACTTCCCAATGATACGTAAGCAAGGCATTTCTGGTCCTTTATAGAGAATAGAAATCATAGATTTGTAATTAGTTATTTATGATTACTCAGGGGGGAAGAAGAGTATTTCATTGCTGCAAATATGGATTATTGAAAAATAAGACATGTATTTGGATATTTCCCTTCAACTCCACGAAATTTTATTCGTTATTTTTCAATAATAGTTGAAGGGAATTCTTCGAAGAGAAAATGGATTATGGGAGTGTGTGACTTGAACTATTGATTGGACCGTGTAGATATATGTCTTTTTATCTGCCACATTGGGATTCACAACAAAATGTGTCTTTATTCCAACCACCGCGAAAGCTCCATACAGAGGGTAGGCTGGTTCGCTTGAAGAGAATCTTTTCCATGATCAGACTTGACCATGTCGTGCATGACCAGGCTCCGTAAGATCCATTAGAATAGGTGATATATATGCCATAATACAGATTATGTTTTATCTATTTCACTTACTTAATAGTATGAAAATGCATTCATTTCCTCTGCATTGACTCGATTTATAATACTATCGGAGTGAAACAAGGGATCTAAAGAAGAACATAGGCTAGACTCTATTAGTAACAAGTAAATCCTTTGGATGTAAAAAGTATCAATATTTTTGGGGGCTAAAGCCCCATCGCAAGGTTTGAGACGACCCAGAAAGCACTTGAACATTATCAACTTTGTAAGCCTACTTGGGTATTGAGCATTTATCTGTACGAACTTAATTCCTTGCAATGGATAATTGTAACTCTTGAAAACGGAATCCGCTAAATTTTTTCTTACATTGAATCACTCATTTATTTTATATATGCTTGGATAAGATATCGATTTTTTTTTCTGGATCCAGTTGGTTCGTTTGATTTGTGCTCGAGCCGGATGATGAAAAATTATCATGTCCGGTTCTTTCGGGGGATGGATCCATAATAATTCACCTATCCTAATAACAAAAAAAACCAGATTTGAATGATCCTGTATTAAGAGCTAAATTGGCTAAGGGTATGGGTCATAATTATTACGGAGAACCCGCATGGCCCAATGATCTTTTATATATTTTTCCAGTAGTCATTCTAGGTACTATTGCATGTAACGTGGGCTTAGCGGTTCTAGAACCATCAATGATTGGTGAACCCGCAGATCCATTTGCAACTCCTTTGGAAATATTGCCGGAATGGTATTTCTTTCCCGTATTTCAAATACTTCGTACAGTGCCAAATAAGTTATTGGGTGTTCTTTTAATGGTTTCCGTACCGGCGGGATTATTAACTGTACCATTTTTGGAGAATGTCAATAAATTCCAAAATCCATTTCGTCGTCCAGTAGCGACAACCGTCTTTTTGATTGGTACCGCAGTAGCTCTTTGGTTGGGTATTGGAGCAACATTACCGATTGATAAATCCCTAACTTTAGGGCTTTTTTAAATTGATTCAATTGTGAAATAAATAAAATATCACGATGTGTGTATCTAGGGAATAGTTGCTTCAAAGTGAATTACCCCTAGATACACATATTTAATGAAATTTTTGATTTATTTTGAGTATACGGATTCTGTTAAAGATTCAAACTTCATTTTCGTCTTTTTTTTTTATAAAGTTTTTTTACAACAAAAATCCAATGGATTTCAAATTTATGCAAAATTCTTTTCCATTTCGAGAATGTCTAATATATGTTTTACGTCTTCTATGCGAAAATGTTTGATTTTCATAAGTTCGTCTGGACTATTATTCAAAAGGTCAAATAATGTATGTATATTGCACCTTTTGAGGCAATTATAGATCCTAGGAGGCAATTCTGATTGGTCAATAAAAATATATTTTAATGCTCTTTCTTTTTTCTTTTTTCTTAGTTTCGCCAATTTCTCATGAAAAGTAAAAAGGGGTAAAGTAACTTTTTGTTTATTATTTTTAAAATGGAAGTTTTCTTTTTCTTCTTCCGCATGTAAAAAAGGAATAAATAAATCAATCAAATTCCGAGAGGCTTCATGAAGTGCTTCTTTAGGAGTTAAACTTCCATTGGTCCATATTTCGAGAAAAAGTATCTCTTGTTTTTCATTCCCATTTACATAAGAATGAATACTATGATTAACATTTCGAACAGGCATGAATATAGCATCCATAGGATAACTTGCGTCTTGAAAATTATTTGGCGTTTGTATATGATATCCGCGATTCCTCTCGATCTTTAATTCAATACAAAAATTAATTGGTTCCGTTAGGTTAGCTATATGCTGTGTATTATCAACGATTTCCACCGAAGGTGGTAAGATGATGTCTTGAGCAGTTACGCATCCAGGACCCTTGACACAAATAGACGCATCACGAGTTCCATACAGATTACTTCTCAATACAATTTCTTTCAAATTCATTAAAATTTCATGTACTGATTCTTGAATACCGACTATGGTAGAGTATTCATGTGGGATTTTTTCAGATTTTGCACGTGTGATACATGTTCCCTCTATTTCTCCAAGCAAAGCTTTTCGCATCGCAATGCCTATAGTATCCCCTTGTCCCTTCATAAGTGGAGACAGAATAAAGCGTCCATAATAAAGACGCTTACTGTCTGCTCTTGATTCAACACACTTCCACTTTAGTGTCCGAGTCGATACTCTGATTTTCTCTCGAACCATAGTAATATTTTTTGATAAAATCATTGAATTATTTATTTCTCTTGAAATTTCTCTTCAATGTTTATTTTTACACACGTCGTTTTTTAGGGGGCCTACAGCCATTATGTGGCATAGGGGTTACATCCCGTATGAAACTTAATAGTATACCGCTTCTCCGAATAGCTCTTAATGCTGCATCTCTTCCGAGACCGGGGCCCTTTATCATAACTTCGGCTCGTTGCATCCCTTGATCCACTACTGCCCGAATAGCATTTCCTGCTGCGGTTTGGGCGGCAAATGGTGTCCCTCTTCTTGTACCTTTGAATCCACACGTACCGGCGGAGGACCAAGAAATTACCCGACCCCGTACATCTGTAACAGTCACAATTGTATTGTTGAAACTTGCTTGAACATGAATAACGCCCTTTGGTATTCTACGCGTACTTTTACGTGAGCTAATACGTCCATTTCTACGTGAACCGATTCTTGGTATGGGTTTTGCCATATTTTATCATCTCATAAATCTAAGTCAGAGATATATGGATATATCCATTTCATGTCAAAACGGATCCTTTAATTTCTTTTTATGTATATATTGTGGGTGGCCTTTAGGGGTCCTTTTTTTTATAAAGATTATCCTTGTCTTTGTTTATGTCTCGGATTGGAACAAATTACCATAATTCGTCTCCGCCTACGGATCAGGCGACATTTTTCACAAATTTTCCGAATGGAGGCCCTTATTTTCATATTTTTTATTCCTTACCTTAATCTACTTATTGGAAGAAAATAAGTTTCTTGAAATTTTCTATTTCGAATTGGATCTCCCTACAAAAAAAAGAATATTGCACGTGAAAAGACTACTTCACCTAATCATTCGAATCTTTGTTTCGTAGTCTATAAATTATACGCCTTCTGGTCCTGGTTGAATCGTAACAACTTACTGAAATTTTGACTCTCTATTACCTAGTATATGGATAAAACTATGTTGAATCCTTCCTGAAACGTAACCTAGAATTGGATCCTCATTATCTAAACAAACCCAAAACATATCATTGGTAAGTGATTCAGTAATTAAACCTTCAGAAATCCTTTTTTGCTCTTTCATTCCAGACGAAACACCCTTCAAAGTATCAATTAATCAAGGGGGAGTCGTATTATAAACTATAAACCCACCTCTTTTCTTTTTTTTTTTTTTTTACAAATAGGGAAGTTCTGTGTATAATTCGAATATCATAAAGATTACCATATATAACACAAAATTTCGCCGCCGATTCCCTGTAGTCGAGCTTCTCGGTCTGTCATTATACCCCGAGAAGTAGACAGAATTACAATGCCCATTCCGCCTAAAATTCTAGGAATTTTTTGATAGTTAGAATATATTCGGAGACCAGGTCGACTGATCCGTTTTAAATTTAAAATCGTTTTATATGGTCCTTTCCTATTTCTTCTATGTCGTAGGGTTAAAACCCAAAAATCCTTGTTGCTTTCCCGATGTTTCCTTACGTTTTCAATAAAACCTTCTCGTAAAAGTATTTTAACAATGTTTTCGGTGATGTTAGTAGATGGTATTCGAACCATTCCTTTTCTATTCATGTCAGCATTGCGAATAGAGGTTATTATGTTAGCAATAGTGTCCTTACCCATGATAAACGAAAATTATTGGTTACTTAAATTTTTGATCTAATCAACATTCTTTTTTATTAAATAGTTATGAATTTTAAAAGGTATATACGTGATACACAATCTACTAATTAATTTCATTCAAATAGTATAACTATCTCACGGTCTGTCTCATTTTATAATACTTCAGGTGCTAATGAAATTATTTTAGTGAAATTTAACTGTCTCAATTCTCGGGCAATCGCACCAAAAATTCGAGTTCCTTTTGGATTTCCTTCTTGATCAATAACAACCGCAGCATTGTCATCATATCGTATTATCATACCATTTTCTCGTTTGAGTTCTTTACAAGTACGTACAATTACAGCTCTGATCACTTCTGATCTTTCTAGAGGTGTATTTGGGACGGCTTTCTTGATTACAGCAACAATAACGTCACCAATATGAGCATATCGTCGATTACTAGCCCCTATGATTCGAATACACATCAATTCTCGGGCTCCGCTGTTATCTGCTACATTCAAAAGGGTTTGAGGTTGAATCATATTATTTTGGAATCTTTTCTTTCAATGCAAAGGGCGAAGTAAAAAAAAAAAAAAAGAAATATTGTTTTTCAAAAAAAAAAAAAATAAATCTGCAATTGTTTTTTTTTCATCTTAAACAAAGATCGCTTTCCTTTGATTCTACATTTCTATCCCGAAGTAATGAATTGGGTTCGTATAGGCATTTTGGATGCCGCTATTGAAATAGCTTTTCTGGCTATATTTTCGGCTACTCCACTCATTTCATAAAGTATTCTACCTGGTTTAACAACAGCTACCCAATATTCGGGGGATCCTTTCCCTGAACCCATACGTGTTTCTGTGGGTCTTAGTGTAACGGGTTTGTCCGGAAATATACGTACCCATATTTTTCCACCGCGTCGTGCATTTCGTGTCATTGCCCTTCGTCCGGCTTCGATTTGTCTCGATGTGATCCAAGCGGGTTCAAGTGCCTGAATAGCGTATCTCCCGAAGCAAATACTATTGCCTCGATAAGATATTCCTTTCATTCTTCCTCTATGGTGTTTACGGAATCTGGTTCTTTTGGGGTTATAGTTGATGGTTATTTCTAAATTCCATCTCTACTACAGAACCGGACATGAGAGTTTCTTCTCATCCAGCTCCTCGCGAATGAAACGATTCAAAAAAATATACATGTATTTACTGATATTTTCTGAATAATAGATTCAATTATGGGATTTTTGATATTTCATTTAATCAATCTATTCGAAATTTGTATATCTTCTTTTCTTTTGATAGAAAACTAAACTGTTTATAGATTCTAGAATAATAGAATAAGTTTTTTTATTATAGTTTTCTAAAAAATTATAGATAATATAATCTCGTTTTGTTATTTTTTCTTTTATTATTAAGGTTATAACAAATCTTTATTTTGTTTTGCCTTTTTTTATCTATTATTATATTTGATCGACCCTAATTTAGAAATATAATAAAATGGAAACGTTCGCGGGCGAATATTTACTCTTTTTATATATGTTTTGGTTCTCGGGTTAGTTAGCCCATGAACCTACCTCTCATAATAAATGGATTGGTCTTGGGTTCCTTCCGCCATCCTACCCAATGAATTATTAGGATTCGTTTTCAATAGAATATTATGTATTCACGGGTTCCCTCGTTCCCATCGCCTCTCGATTAATGGTTAGGTCTTAATTATACAATGGAGCCCGTAATAAAATTTGTTTTTGAGTCAATCTTCTCAGTCTTTATTGTCTCGGGGCTCTTGGCTTTTTTGTTCTATGAACAGATTCATCTAATTATGAATTCATCGTCTTAATGCTTTATTACACTACCTTTTATGAGATGACCCATAGACCTTACATATTACGTATTGGAATGATATATCATTCATATTCTTTTTCTCTCTTTCTTTCACCCTTCCATTTATCCGCATACTTTTATTGCTTGACAACTCATAATCGGATTTTTTTTATGCAAAAAAGATTTCAGTTGCTACAATGATATGACCAATATAACATATCTTGACTGGTTGGTTTTTTAGATCCAGATAATGCGAAGCGATGAGTTGGTTATTAGTTTTATAATTATTAGTTCAGATTATGTATGGGCTTATCCTTCTTTATTTTTTGGTTTTAATCCGAACATAAAAAAAACTGACGAGTCGCACACTAAGCATAGCAATTATCTCAAATGATTAATTTCATTTTTATTTAACCTTATAGAATTGCTCATTTTTTATTTAAACGAAAAAGACTGATTTGTCATTTCTTGGTCGATCATTGAATAAAACTTAAACACAAGTTGAGTAAGGGCTTATTATTGCTCGTCTACAAATATCCAAATTTTGATGCCTAATACCCCATAGATAGTTCGAACTGGATAGCAACAATAATCAATTTTAGCTCGAATGGTTTGTAGAGGAACCCGTCCTTCTCTGATCCATTCGACACGTGCAATTTCTTTTCCGTCTATACGTCCGGCAATTTGTACTTGAATTCCCTTTGTACCCGCCTGTTCAGTTAATTCAATAGCTTTTTTCATTGCTTTGCGAAATGAAACTCTATTCTTTAATTGTCCGGCTATAAATTCTGCGAGAATATTAGGGTGTCCATAAGGGTTTCCTATTCTTGTAATAGCAATGTTAAGTTTTCGGTTCCCAGAATTTAATTCTTTTTGTACATTCATCTGTAATTCTTCGATTTTTCGAGACCCACCTTCTATTAATAACTTTGGGAATCCCATAAAGATTATCACTTGAATAAGATCAATTCTTTTTTGAATCTCGATACGTGCAATTCCTTCAACACCAGAAAATATTCTCATGTTTTTTTGTACATAATTCCGGATACAATCTCGTATTTTTTGATCTTCTTGTAAACCTTCAGAATATTTTTTGGGGTGTGCAAACCACAGAGAATGATGCCCTTGGGTTGCACCAAGTCTAAAACCGAGTGGATTTATTTTTTGTCCCATAATCCCCCATTAGTATACATCTCATAACACGTCATATCTGTGTACTTTTCTTTAGTTATCAACCCACCAGGTTTGTTTATGGTGTATTGGTATCTTTTAAATTCTTCTTTATTCACAGATGTATTTTTCAATACAATAGTTATAGAACAAGTGGGTCGTTTTATGGGATAACTTCGCCCTCTAGCTCGAGGTTTTAATTTTTTCACAGTAGTACCTTGATTGACCTCTGCTTTACTAATGACTAAATCTCTTTCGTTGAAACCCATATTGTGGCTAGCATTTGCTGCTGCCGAATAAACCAATTTTAAAATTGCATAACATGTTCGATAAGGCATGAGTTCGAGTATCATCAT
>NW_026123910.1:37500-40476 GCF_025177605.1 Cucumis melo
CTTATTAGCCCTCCCCCCCTCTAGGGGTATTTTAGTGATAGGTTCTATAGGAACTGGACGATCCTATTTGGTCAAATACCTAGCGACAAACTCCTATCTTCCTTTCGTTACAGTATTTCTGAACAAGTTGCTGGATAAGAAGCCTAAGGGTTTTCTTATTGATGATAGTGACGATATTGATGATAGTGACGATATTGATGATAGTGGCGATATTGATGATAGTGACGATATCGACCGTGACCTTGATACGGAGCTGGAGCTTCTAACTATGATGAATGCGCTAACTAAGGATATGATGCTGGAAATAGACCGATTTTATATCACCCTTCAATTCGAATTAGCAAAAGCAATGTCTCCTTGCATAATATGGATTCCAAACATTCATAATCTGTATGTGACTGAGTCGAATTACTTATCCCTTGGTCTATTAGTGAACTATCTCTCCAGGGATTTTGAAAGATGTTCCACTACAAATATTCTTGTTATTGCTTCGACCCATATTCCCCAAAAAGTGGATCCCGCTCTAATAGCTCCGAATAAATTGAATACATGCATTAAAATACGAAGGCTTCTTATTCCACAACAACGAAAGCACTTTTTCACTCTTTCATATACTAGGGGATTTCGCTTGGAAAAGAAAATGTTCCATACTAATGGATTCGGTTCCATAACCATGGGTTCCAATGTACGAGATCTTGTAGCACTTACCAATGAGGCCCTATCGATTAGTATTACGCAGAAGAAATCAATTATAGACACTAATATAATTCAATCTGCTCTTCATAGACAAACTTGGGATTTGCTATCCCAGGTAAGATCGTTTCAGGATCATGCGATCCTTTTCTATCAGATAGGAAGGGCTGTTGCACAAAATGTACTTCTAAGTAATTGCTCCATAGATCCTATATCTATCTATATGAAGAAGAAATCATGTAACGAAGGGGGTTCTTATTTGTACAACTGGTACTTCGAACTTCAAACGAGCATGAAGAAATTAATGATACTTCTTTATGTTTTGATTTGTTCTGCCGGATTGGTCGTTCAAGACCTTTGGTCTCTACCCGGACCCGATGAAAAAAATGGGATCTATGGACTCGTTGAGAATGATTCTGATCTAGTTCATGGCCTATTAGAAGTAGAAGGCGCTCTGTTGGGATCCTCACGGACAGAAAAAGATTGCAGTCGATTTGATAATGATCGAGTGACATTGCTTCTTCGGCCCGAACCCAGGAATCCCTTAGATATGATACAAAATGGATCTTGTTCTATCGTTGATCAGAGATTTCTCTATCAACAATACGAATCGGAGTTTGAAGAAGGGGAAGGAGTCCTCGACCCGCAACAGATAGAGATAGAGGAGGATTTCTTCAATTACATAGTTTGGGCTCCTAGAATATGGCGCCCTTGGGGCTTTCTATTTGATTGTATCAAAAGGCTCAATGAATTGGGATTTCCCTATTGGGCTAGGTCATTTCGGGGCAAGCGGATCATTTATGATAAAGAGGATGAGCTTCAAGAGAATGATTTGGAGTTCTTGCAGAGTGGAACCGTGCAGTACCAGACACGAGATAGATCTTCCAAAGAACAAGGCTTTTTTCGAATAAGCCAATTCATTTGGGATCCTGCAGATCCACTCTTTTTCCTATTCAAAGATCATCCTTTTGTCTCTGTGTTTTCACATCGAGAATTCTTTGGAGATGAAGAGATGTCAAAGTGGCTGCTTCCTTCCCCAATATATTGGTCTATATCTCTACATAAACCCTTGTTTATCAAGAATACGCAAGAAAAGTACTTCGGATTGTTGATTCATCGCCAGAGATGGCTTAGAACCAATAGTTCATTATCTAATGGATTTTTCCGTTCTAATACTCCATCCGAGAGTTATCAGTATTTATCAAATCTGTTCCTATCTAAGGGAACACTATTGGATCAAATGACAAAGACATTGTTGAGAAAAAGATGGCTTTTCCCGGATGAAATGGTTGTTGCTATCTGTTACAATAACGAATCATTGGTTTAACTGAATAACTAAATAAAATAGATAGACCCCTCTCTTCGTCTTAGGTCGACGGATCTTCTCCATTGAAAGATCCCCTATATGGATAATACACATTCCAGTTCAACGAGCCTAATTCTAATTGTTTTGTTCCGAAGCAAACCACGGGGCGGTTCGTCCTATTCAGATATTCACGACCAAGAAACACTGGATTCTCTTTGGGGTAGGCCCTGAAAGGAGAAGGAAGGCTGGAATGCCAACAGGCCTCTATTATTGAATTCACCCGACCCGATAGTACCCCATTTTTGGAACGTCCAGTGCCAAAGTCACTGAATGGGTAAGTCGCCAATCCCTAAAACGGACTATGTAATGTACTTTATCTGCTGGGTTACGGGTGGGCATTTTACCAGAGGTTTCTATTGTATCAATCTACCCTTGTTTAATTCCTGTTGAAGCATATACTCGGGGGGTGGGTGCAGGGCGGACGATTTCAAAGCGGACTCCCATTCATTAGATAGAGAAGATCGCCAAGATTTCGTGATCCGCTGCCGAACTTATTCCTTCCAATTCAACGGGCATTCTCAACATTATGCCTTGAAGAGGACTCGAACCTCCACGCTCTTTAGCACGAGATTTTGAGTCTCGCGTGTCTACCATTTCACCACCAAGGCATCTTGAAAGTGAATCATATTCCATGAATATGATATCTATCTAGTGTGATGTATGGAATATATGACAAAGGTGGAGTGTTAGAGTATTTCTATTGCTCGGTCATGTCATATAGGTCCGAGTCGGACATCCAATTGCTTCGATTTGAATTATCCGGAGGATGCCTTACTATTATATCAAAAAGATGGACAATCAAACCTATTTTTCGATTCAATAGAAGCCCAAAGAGATGAATAGGGTCCCAAATAACGAGAGATATGTAAAAAACAGGTCCGATTACACCTATTCCTAATCCTAAATGGAATGAACTT
>NW_026123911.1:0-2500 GCF_025177605.1 Cucumis melo
ATTTGAAGTATTTGGCAAAAAATTAAGAATAGAAAAATAAAATTCTATTTCCGTTTTGGATATTTAAATTTGTTATTAACTGATCCTTTTGAAAAGAGATAAGAGCTGGTGAATCAGAAAAATTAATTAGGAATTTAATATACTTTTTTATGGAATATACATATCAATATTCATGGATCATACCGTTCATCTCACTTCCAATTCCTATCTTAATAGGAGTGGGCCTTCTACTTTTTCCGACGGCAACCAAAAACCTTCGACGTATGTGGTCTTTTCCGAGTATTTTATTGTTAAGTATAGTTATGATTTTTGCAGTTTATCTGTCTATTGATCAAATAAATACTAGTTATATCTATCAATATGTATGGTCTTGGACTATCAATAATGATTTTTCTTTAGAGTTGGGCTACTTGATCGATCCACTTACTTGTATTATGGCAATATTAATCACGACTGTTGGAATTATGGTTCTTATTTATAGTGACAATTATATGTCTCATGATCAAGGATATTTGAGATTTTTTGCGTATATGAGTTTGTTCAATACGTCAATGTTGGGATTAGTTACTAGTTCGAATTTGATCCAAATTTATATTTTTTGGGAATTGGTTGGAATGTGTTCTTATCTATTAATAGGTTTTTGGTTCACTCGACCTACTGCGGCGAATGCTTGTCAAAAGGCATTTGTAACTAATCGCGTAGGGGATTTTGGTTTATTATTAGGAATTTTAGGTCTTTATTGGACAACGGGGAGTTTTGAATTTCGGGATTTATTTAAAATATTCAATAACTTGATTGATAATAATGAGGTTAATTTATTATTTGTTACTTTGTGCGCCGTCCTATTATTTGCAGGTGCAGTTGCTAAATCTGCTCAATTTCCTCTTCATGTATGGTGTACCTGATGCTATGGAGGGTCCTACCCCCATTTCGGCTCTTATACATGCTGCTACCATGGTAGCAGCGGGAATTTTTTCTTGTTGCTCGGCTTCTTCCGCTTTTTATAGTAATACCTTACATCATGAATCTAATAGCTTTGATAGGTATAATAACAGTACTATTTGGAGCTACTTTAGCTCTTGCTCAAAAAGATATTAAGAGAAGTTTAGCCTATTCTACAATGTCTCAATTGGGCTATATGATGTTAGCTTTGGGTATGGGGTCTTATCAGGCTGCTTTATTTCATTTGATTACTCATGCTTATTCAAAAGCGTTGTTGTTTTTAGGATCGGGGTCCATTATTCACTCAATGGAATCGGTTGTTGGATATTCTCCAGATAAAAGTCAGAATATGGTTCTTATGGGTGGTTTAACAAAGCATGTGCCAATTACAAAAAATGCTTTTTTATTAGGTACCCTTTCTCTTTGTGGTATTCCACCCCTTGCCTGCTTTTGGTCCAAAGATGAAATTCTTAATGATAGTTGGTTGTATTCACCGATTTTCGCAATAATCGCCTGTTCCACAGCAGGATTAACAGCATTTTATATGTTTCGCATCTACTTACTTACTTTTGATGGACATTTAAACCTTTATTGTAAAAACTATAATGGAAAAACAAATAACTCCCTTTATTCAATATCATTATGGGGTAAAGAAGGATCAAAAATCAGTAAAAAAAAACTTTCCTTTCTTCTCATTATTAACAATGAATAATAATGAAAGGTCTTCTTTTTGGATAAAAAAAAAAAACATCTCAAATTAATAGTAATGTAACAAAAATTATGCGCCCGTTTGTTAGTAGTCCCCATTTTAGTACTAAAAATACTTTTTATTATCCCTATGAATCAGATAATACTATGCTATTTCCGATGTTTGTGTTATCCCTATTTACTTTGTTTGTTGGAATCATAGGAAGCCCGTTCACTCAATTCAATCAAGAAGCAATTGATTTGAATATATTAGACAAATGGTTAACTCCGTCTATAAACTTGTTACATGAAAGTTCAAAAGATTCTGAAAATTGGTATGAATTTGTTAAAAATGCAACTTTTTCTGTGACTATAGCTTATTTCGGAATATTTATAGCGTCTTTCTTCTATAAGCCCACTTATTCATCTTTACAAAATTTGAATTTTCGTAATTCAGTTGTTAAAAATTTTACTAAGAATTTTTTTTTTGAAAAAATTATAAATATAATATATAATTGGTCATATAATCGTGGTTACATAGATGCTTTTTATCGAATATCCTTAATTGGGGGTATAAGAATATTAGCTGAATTAACTTATTTTTTTGATCGACGGATAATTGATGGAATTATCAATGCGGTGGGTATTCTTAATTTTTTTGTAGCAGAAAGTATTAAATATGTAGGAGGTGGTCGAATCTCGTCTTATATCTTGTTGTATTTAGCTTATTTAGTTAGTTTTATATTATTAATTTACTTTGTTTTTTTCTAACAGCATTTTCAAATTTATCATTTTTTATATATCGAACTGGACGATTCCATCGTTTATAGTCGAAAAGGATAGTCACAAGAGGTTTTTCAAACCAGAAGAG
>NW_026123911.1:20000-22500 GCF_025177605.1 Cucumis melo
GTAGAGACCAAAGGTCTTGAACGACCAATCCGGCAGAACAAATCAAAACATAAAGAAGTATCATTAATTTCTTCATGCTCGTTTGAAGTTCGAAGTACCAGTTGTACAAATAAGAACCCCCTTCGTTACATGATTTCTTCTTCATATAGATAGATATAGGATCTATGGAGCAATTACTTAGAAGTACATTTTGTGCAACAGCCCTTCCTATCTGATAGAAAAGGATCGCATGATCCTGAAACGATCTTACCTGGGATAGCAAATCCCAAGTTTGTCTATGAAGAGCAGATTGAATTATATTAGTGTCTATAATTGATTTCTTCTGCGTAATACTAATCGATAGGGCCTCATTGGTAAGTGCTACAAGATCTCGTACATTGGAACCCATGGTTATGGAACCGAATCCATTAGTATGGAACATTTTCTTTTCCAAGCGAAATCCCCTAGTATATGAAAGAGTGAAAAAGTGCTTTCGTTGTTGTGGAATAAGAAGCCTTCGTATTTTAATGCATGTATTCAATTTATTCGGAGCTATTAGAGCGGGATCCACTTTTTGGGGAATATGGGTCGAAGCAATAACAAGAATATTTGTAGTGGAACATCTTTCAAAATCCCTGGAGAGATAGTTCACTAATAGACCAAGGGATAAGTAATTCGACTCAGTCACATACAGATTATGAATGTTTGGAATCCATATTATGCAAGGAGACATTGCTTTTGCTAATTCGAATTGAAGGGTGATATAAAATCGGTCTATTTCCAGCATCATATCCTTAGTTAGCGCATTCATCATAGTTAGAAGCTCCAGCTCCGTATCAAGGTCACGGTCGATATCGTCACTATCATCAATATCGCCACTATCATCAATATCGTCACTATCATCAATATCGTCACTATCATCAATAAGAAAACCCTTAGGCTTCTTATCCAGCAACTTGTTCAGAAATACTGTAACGAAAGGAAGATAGGAGTTTGTCGCTAGGTATTTGACCAAATAGGATCGTCCAGTTCCTATAGAACCTATCACTAAAATACCCCTAGAGGGGGGGAGGGCTAATAAGCGGAGCGAAAAGGGTTTTCCATGAGATGGGAAATGAAAACTATTAGCCCCACACGAGGTTTGTGAATAAGTGATTGTCTGATAATGAGCAAGGAATGTCCGTCTTTCTGCTAAACAGGATGTATTGAACTCATAATTCATTAGATACTTTTTATGAATGTCAACTAAGTATCGTAAGTAAATTACTCCCGGTTGTTCAATCATTTGATAACCAGAGTCATTCTTTGATAAATGATCACTATGAGTCAGACTCAATAGAATTTGATCAATCCTTTTTTCTGTCGTTAAGGTGGAGAACTGAATCAAGAATTCTCTTTCTTTATCATCAATCGAATCACTGTTCGAGACCCAGGATTGGATTTTCTCATCAATCCAATCACCGTTCACATTTTTTCTTATCAATGAATATATCTCTTTACTTGTATGACTTAGATGTCTCGTATTTCTCGAAAAAGCGATTCGATTGATGGGATTTGGTATGATACTTATGAGATCGATGAGATTGATATTCCAATCTTTCTTCTTCGAACGTATTGATTTGACCCCATAAGCGGGACCGCCACCCCATAGCATGTTGCCACCAGAAGCAGAACCCCATATTTCTTCTAGAGAATCTCCTAATTGTTCCAGAGCAACTAGAAAGAGATTCTTTAACCAGAAAGAATTCCTGGGATACCTATCCAGAAGTTTTCGCAACTCAATCATGTATGATGGAATCATCAAAGATTTGACCTTTTCGAACTCTGTCTGTAACTCACTATAGGCTCGAGAAACAAAGAGAAGATGTGTACGAACGAGATATACAGCAATAAGAAGAAGGAAAAGGATTGAATAGAGGAACTCCCGAACATTTGGCCATCTCAGATGTGTCGATATCGATGGTGACTCATTATTTCGATGAATCATTTCTTCGGACAGAAGAAGATTAGGTAAACACTTACTCGAAATCTCACTTATCAGATTCCATTGTAGAAGACACAATTTTCTCTGAAGAATTCGCCATGATATTATGCATGGATCATATATATCATGAAAAATGTATACAAATTTTTGGATGCTACTTAGTATCGGCAATAGGTCTGAAAAAGTATCTAAAAATAGCAAATTTAGATATTTGTACCCTGTCGAAGTAAGGAACCATGGCATATATGTTTGGAATAGATTCCATTTTGAGAGAGTTGAAAAAGCACTATCTCGTTGAAAGGTTCTATACATCTGCCCTTTCTCAAGGCATTTCTTTAGACAAAGACTCCGTTTTTTCCTCTTTTCGGATGGTAAATATTTCTCAGAACATGGAGTGTGAATCAAACCCATGTTTGAATTGAAATTGAGATACTGATGCAAGTTCTTCCCCTCTGAATCAGATAGATTCATATCTGAAAGAGGTTGACAATAAGTTCTTTCAAAATTGACTATTTGTCCCTCTGTTAGAGGTGTTCC
>NW_026123913.1:0-24712 GCF_025177605.1 Cucumis melo
CAGAAAAGAGTGCGAATGCAAAGGCGTTGAAAGAAAAGCCGGTTAGTGTGCAGAGTAGATTGATGATCTATGGGATTGAAGATCTCAACGAGATTCTAGTTTTTGACTGAAAAACTCTTTCATGGAATAAAGAGCGGCCGGATCTGGTCGGGGGTACGAGAAAGCGGCAGCTGGTGTGGATTTAGTTGGCTTGTCTAGCTTTGATTCTTTATTAAGTTGCTGAGTATGCTTCATGAGAGAGAAGTTCGATGCGTAAGTCAGGCCTATAGAAAAAGGCTTTTCATGTCCTCTTCTTCTCCTTCCCTGGAAAAGTGGATTATTGACTCAAAATACGTTAAGAGCCAGTCAAAAGGCGTCACTATCTCTTCGTGGGAATTGCTCGATCGGGACAAAACGAGGCCCCGATCTCTTGCCCCGCACATGTCCCCTCGAGGGGAGAACTACTGACCGACCGGGGTTGTATGAGCTCTTTTCAAGAAAAGAGAGGAAGAGCAAAGAAAGCTCTCACCTATGGACCGGCAAGAGGAAAGGGAAATCAGTCTCGGTTGGAGAAGCAAGGTAAGAGAGAGCTTCCTATACAATTCTTCTGTATGTGAATACTAATCACCATACTTTCAAAAGATTATAGGTGCGGGTAGGAATGGTTCGATCATGAAAGGCCCGGCCCTTGATCTTTGACCTCGGACGAATTCTTCGAAATAGAATTCCGTGGAAAGGAGGTATTGGATGGTCGCTTACCTGCCTGTCCCCATTTCTCGCTGAATACTAAGTGGGCCTCTTCCCGGAAGATAGAGTGAGAGCTTAGCTTCTTTCCGATCCATTCCAATGCTACCTTTTCTTATTACCTGGCCGGAGGCAGCAGTGGGGAATGAAAGCCAATGCCGCGTAGGACAAAATCGAATATTCTCTCTTTCTCTCGTCTTCTTCCTTTTCTTTCTTCCTTCTGCGTAAACTTCGTCAACTCTCTCTATTGAACTTTTACGCCGACAATGGCTAAGAATAGGTTGAATGAGAAATTCATTAACGAAAAAAGAAGAAACCTACTTTTCTTTAGAGTTTCAGATTCTCGAGTCAACCGTCAAACCCACTGAAAAACAAGCGCAAAACGAGCGGGCGGAGCAAGCTTCTAGGTGGGCTGGCGAAAGGTGAGACGAGAGGGCATGGAGATTGGGACGAGTCCAAGAAGAAGAAGAAGAGCTTGATTATCGACTCTGATTTATGAGCTTCGCGGGAGCGCAAATCGACTTCTCCGTGCAAGCCAGAAGAAGAAATCGAGGATTGCATTCAAATGAGATCTTTGAAGATGAAAAAGGGAATAATCGACCCTAGCGCACGAAGCTCAGCCAGCCCGCCCTCACTTCATTCAAGAGAATCCCTAGTGGGAGGGTCCGGTAAAAAAAAACAAAGGCGCAAAGAATTTGCGAATAAAGGATCAAAGATCATTGAATAAAGAGAGGAGGCGCAAAGAATTTGCGACAAAGGCTCAAAGAATTTGAGGTTCATTGAGGACCCCGTAGAAGGAGTCTTCTGGCTGATTATTGACGCTAGGAGCAAAGAATTTGCGAAAAAAAGAAATCCATATTCATCTTCAAGGTTCGAAGAAAGTCGACTGATAAGGATCAAAGAATTTGAGTTGAACTCGACTCAAAACAGAAGGAGAGGCGGAATGAAATATGCGAGGAGCAAAGCAGAATCAAGCTAGAAAGGACAGGCGGAGTAGGTTATGAAATAGCTCGACTCCCACGGGGCGGTTCGAAGAAAGTCGACTGATAAGGAGAGGAGAGGGTCAAAGATGAATAAAGAAAGCGAAACGACTGTATTATAATATTAATAGGAGTGGTATTATGAAATAACTCTCCAAATAAGGAAGGAGAGGGGAGAACTCGACTCCAAATTCTAAGGGGCGGTTCGAAGAAAGTCGACTGATAAGGAGTCAATGATGATAATAAGGGTTTCATCAAGAAAGCGAAAGGACTGAATTCTAATATTTGAGGAGTGGCATTATTCAATCACTCTCCAAATAGTAAGGTTCGAAGAAAGTCGACTGATAAGGAGTCAATGATGATAATCAGGCTTGAATCAGGAAGGCGAAAGGACTGAATTATCATAAAAGAAGGAGCGAAGCAGCTCGACTAAGAAGGAGAGTGAAGAAGCAGAAGAAAGCCGTTGGTCCAAAGAAAGAAGCTATCCCAGAAAGAGGTTATCAGCTGCTTTCCTTCCCAATAGGATCCAGTCTCTGGTTCATCAGAGTCCGCGCGAACTGATTTAGTTAGTAGGGGAAGACTTAGTCGGGTTAGGATGCGACCGAGTAGGGTCTTTCTTTCCGGTATGAGAATGCATGAGTAACTGCAAGCGAGACCGATCGGGATCTCCGCAGCTAACCCTAGTTTCAGCAGCTCTCCAGAGGGAATAGGGAATTGTTAGAAATGCTGTTTTCTAAGCCTCATCCATAACCTGATATATGGTATGCCCCATATGGCACTCGGAGAGTAAGCTAGAGTCAGAGTCGTCAGTCGTCCTTGGATCAGAGTGAATAGGAGAGACCGAGTAGAGAAGTATCTGTTGAGTAAGAGGTTTCAGTTTCTGTTAGTCTTTCCTAAGCGAGATTTTTTTCATTATCTGTTGCGGTAAGATAAAGAGGAATATTTCTTATAGGAACTGCTGTTCAAGATTGCTTCTACCCTATTCGAATGGGAAGACCCTCAGCTCCCGGCCTCGTCTCATTCATTAGTCTCGGAGTCAGCTTTTGAGTCAGGAAAAGACTGACTCTTTCCTCGTCCTTAACTGAGAATACGAAACTGAGAATTGGTCTTAGCAGAATAGTGAGACAGCCTATCTTGCCCTTCTCCAACTAAGTAGACAGATTCCGTGAATTCCCTACTAAATCAGAGGATCAGAAGCGCTTTCTTCTTAGACCGGTATCGCTACGCTCTCTCCTATTCTACTCCTAAAGGGTAAAGGAGCCACCGGTACGTGGTAGGTTTAATAATCCCTTTCTTCCAGATCTTGATACTACTGATAATGGACCGGACGAGAGAGCGGCTTCCACTCGATTCCACTCTTTTATCTCGACTTTCTTAGTCTGCCTGTCGAGCTACTTTGATCCTGAGAGTGAGAGCTTTCTCTTCCTTTGCTGTGGGCATACCTATCAAAGGGGGGCAATAGCGAAAGATAAGAGGATAGATTTCTTCAGTGCTTAATCGAATACGAGCCTATCCCAACCAACTGACGGGGAAAGTCAAAAGAAAGAGTGAGAGCTTACGAAGGGCTACTAATTACCTTTTAGACTGCTACCTCTAACTCAGTCTCTTACCTTTCTCCCACTGGTCAATCCCAATACAATCCGGCGACCCGAGCCAGTTCCGCCTTCTTGGTCGAACTTTCTTAATTAGATCTCTCAACTAAGTAGATATTCACACCTCTTCTCTCTCGTTCAGAATCAGAAAATTCCTCTGAACCTCCTTGTCTACGAATATGAAAAAAAGGGTCGACTGATTTCATTCCCCACGTAGCGGTCCTCCCTTTTGCCTCTTCCTTGCTTTCCTACTCATAAACCCAACCTAGTCTTCGGTTCTCTGACTCTGCCTCGTAAACGAAGCTAGGGCCCCGCAAGTTCAAAGAATCCAAGAAGCGGGAGTTTGAATGAGCACCCTGGCTTTCTGGCATCTTTCTTCTAAAGATTGAGATAAAGTGGGAGAAGCTCCCATCTCGAATCGCACACAGGGACGGGAGGAGTTTTTCCTTTGCTTACCACCACGCCCCTCCTCGTATTGCTTTCTTCTTTTATGAGAATGAAATGGGAAAATGCCATAAAGAAGTGGCTTTCTTCCTTAAGACTTTCTCGTGCAATTCTTCTTGGACGTGAATTCACAGATTCCGAGTTCATACTCAAAGCGGAAATCGAGAACGAGGATCAATGAAATATGAGGGCTTTCTTCCCCGCTGAGATTGATTCCCATTCGTATTAAGATTCGGTCCTGTACTGGTCGAAAGGGGTTTCAAGGGCAGAAAGAACTACTTCTCCTGCCACTGAAAGAAGAAAGACTGAAAGGGAAAGGGATGCCTCGCTTGAAGACTCACACTCAATTTCATACTCTCTTTCTCAACTTCGGATTACATAAGAGATGGGGGACCGATGAAAAAGACGGCTCCACCGTCTGGGCGCCCTTGAACCCTAGCTTTGCGTACTTCTCATTCATTCCCTTTTAGTGAGACGATTGGGAAGTTACCTTTATCTATGACGAACTATTATAGACTGTAGATAATAGCAGCTCGACCATACTCCTTGCCTCTCTGGGGGTCAGCGAGATCCTCAGTCAAGGATTTCTCGTTCATAGAATGGTCCGTCTTCCATATTCTTGATCCGAAGGACTCCAATGTGCCTCCCCGAAGGAAAACAGGTCCTCGTCCGACAAAGTAGAGACTGAGTAGAATCTTTCTTCAATGGTAGGGTTCCGCACCCCGTCTTTGATGGATGCTGATGGATGCCTATTGAGTCATTCCCACTGTATAAGGAAAGCAAGACCTCAGATCAGAGAATTCCCTTTCCTGCAAGGGGAGAGCTAGATCCCGAACCCTATATGATGAAAGGGAAAGAGATCATGCCCGTCGGTCCCTACTCCCCTACTAATTCACCCTCCGCGGTCAAGCCTATTCGGACCGATCCAAATTCAATTCCGAACTGAGATCTATGAGCTACTTTCTAATTTCTAAGTCCTCCCTTCGTAAGCGCCCTAGGTCTTTGATCTTAGCTTTCTCGCATATCCAGAAAGAAAAAGAACTAAAGACGGACAAGGGATCGAAGAAATCGTCAACTTCTTACGAAAGAGGAACTGGTCCCTTTTCAAGCCTTTCTTTTAAAGAGTAAATTAATGGTCTTGGTCAATCTTGGAGCTTAGCTTCCCGGCTGAACATCTTTTCTCTCCTTCCATCCGGCCCCCCCTCCCTTCTCGAGCTTCTTTATGCTTACTACAGAAACTTCTCTGCCTGGCCTCTATGCCCAATATTTCTCCCTTTCCAGAACTTTCTCTCTCGATCTTATTTATACAAAGATTTTCTCTATCTAAATCCAAGTTCATGAGGTTCAAATCTCAGTCAGGTCAATCTCTCTCATTCCCAAAGGAAGATTCCTCGTTAATCTTAATAATTAATAAAGAGAACTTGGAAGAAGGACACGAATGTGAACAAGAAGACTGATCAGGGTCAGCGACTGCAACCTCGGTCAATCTGCCTCATCAGCGGTCGGCGACTGGGACAAGAACTGATCCTCGTACTCCTTCTTCCCCTGCGAGAATCGAGACTGCTTTTGGAAGAAGACTATGGAGCCTCTACTTCACGGTCTATCCTTTCTTTCTCTTCCGAACCTGGGGACTGGACTTTCTTCCTCCGCCGAGACTGGTCTTTCACCCTATTCTTCTTCCTCTTTCGCTTACTAATCGATGTGAGAAGAAATTCCATGAAAGAAGAAGGAAAGAAGGACCGGCAGCACTCAATTCAATCAGGTCAAGTCAATCCGGAAGTGGGGTAAAAAGCTACTTATCTTATGAAATGGAACCGTCTGGTGCCCCCACTGACGAGTTTGAATCTCCTCAGCCCCCCGAGTCAACTCATGAAAGATAGAATTTCTCCGCCCAAACTGGTACTTTCTTTCTTCCCCCGCTTCTAACCTGCTGAAGTAGTCGCCGAAAATAGACTAGAAATTCACTAAAAGAAAAATCAAGGGTTTCAGCCAGATGGGAAATCGAGGTAGTCATTTCCTTAACTGGTTTATGACCTACCCTACCCTACTGAGGTCCTTTCCTTCGAACTAAAGGCGGGACAGGGTCCTTGGTTTTCGTCTGAAATTGGGCTTTCATCCTTGGGTTTCATCTGGGGCCTGGCTTCTCACTGATTTTCCTTGGATTTCTTCCAGTTCATTTAGTGAAAGGCGCCTAGCGGCCTGACCCCCGTAATCTATATATGTGCCCTTTGAGCAAGACGGTATTTTACGGGAAGGGTTGAAGAGGAGTATAAATCCGTAAGCGGTGGGTTGGTCTAGATCGAACCCCTTTAGCACGAGCTAATATAGTAATCGAAGGCTTGTGAGCCGATCAGGCTCTTCTCTTATTCGCTGACTGAGGCTTGAATGCCTCTCTCTGATCCATCTGATCTTGGCACGAGCGCCTCGTCCTTTCGTCCTTCAGTCTCGACTGGATAAGAAGGATGGGTATGAGTAGGCCGACCCTGCCTCCTTCGATCTCTTGCCTCAAACTATATAATGAAGAAAGAACTCCATTCAATCATCATAGATAATCCCCCCCTAACTAAATAATCCCACTCGACTCAAGTCTCAAGGGCTGGTTCGCGGAGGGGAAGAAGAAGAAAGGGTGTGGCGCGGGCTCAGTTCCTGCTCTCTCTCTTGAAGGATCGATAGGCATCTGTCTCGGTTGTGCGCGGTCTTGCAGTGAGTTCAGTTCGTATTCTGGGGCGTGGTCAAGCGGTTCAAATCCCAGACCGATCGGGACCCTTGGAAAAACCTGACTGAATTTGTCCAAAGGCAGAAAGAACCCATCGCACAAAGGAAGAGGTAGTCTTCGCTTTTGATCTCAGGCAGATCAAAGCACTCAAGATGAATGAGTACGGTGACAAAGGATCGACCGAGGAAGGATCAGGATATCTGTGGCAGCGGTGGCTCTTCGACCGGCTCTCCTTGAGGAAGTTCTTTCCGTCCTCTCTCTTCTTTCAATCTCTGCCCCGTCTTCACTCTTCGTCTGAAAGAATATTCATACGATTAGCCTGACCAGTCGTAGATAAGAGAGAGCGAAACCTCATTCATCCATTTAGGAAAAGGGGTATAGCAATACCATCTATACTCCGGGACACTGAGGATCGAATCAAGGCGAGATCTAATTCAGGTCCTATTAATAGAGGAGAGAGAAGAGTGGGATCCATCTCGATCTTTATTAAACTACCACTATATTTTCAGGTTAGAGACTATCCAGCCGTCAAAGAAGGTCTATGAATGGCGGAGGCAAGAGATATAGAAAAGAGATATAAGCGAGCGGAAGGATAACCCCAAGTGCTAAGGATAGGGCCAAGACGAGCAGCGTGATTAGACGATGCGAAGGCCAGCTAATCAGTCCCTTTTCCTTTTGCTGCCATGCGACGAGCTATTTCTAAGCGGTCCGCAGCGGTCTTTCACACTTATTAGATGGTAATTATTGTACCAGAGATCATCTTCAGTGATATAGGCGATAGGAAAAGGGTCATTCCGAGTTGAGCAAATTCCACTGCAAGATGGCGACACCGCGTAGTGGGGAAGGAAGAATAGAAGAGCCGAGCACGGCCTCAGATTCAAATCTCTCAGCCCGCTGCTGAACCACTAAGTGATGGGATCAGACTCAACTACTATTTGGAAGGGCTCAGTCAAAGATGCGCACGGGGGGGTCGGACAGCTAGGGGAAGGAGTAGCTGAGCGAGAGGCGAGGCGCGAAGGGCGAAGGCAAGCGAAAGGAGTGCAGACTGGGAAGGGGCGAAGGCATCCAATATTAAGGTTGAAGCTTTAAGGCGAGGATCAAAGCCATTAGTTCTTGCGGGTGCAACTGATCTTCAAAGGGGTGGAGATGAGATCTTTTCTTAGTGATGAAGGAAATAATAGGAATGAGGAATCCGACTAGACAGCAAAATACTACCTATATATAGATTCTTTCTTTGGGGCCCTCTGAAAGAAGAGGTAGGGTGCCCTGAACGACGCCGGCCGAGGAAAGACCCCAGGAACTCAATTTTCTCTAACTTTGATGTTCATGGCCCGTACTCACTGACGGTGTCCCGGGGCCTACCTGTCTTTTCTTCTCCTTTGATTCTGAGAAATTCAAATGAGTTAGGAAGAGGAATTAATCCGTCTTATCATAAAGAAGTGGGAAGAGGAAGAAGGGTATGAATCCGGAATTCAGACAGAAGGATCCAAGAACGATTGAATGGAATCAGTCTCAAAGATCAAAGAGAAAGATTAGCACACTTGAAAGCGAAGGCCGATCGAGTCCATCCACTGATCAGACTACTGCTGGAGATTTGCCTATCCTAATCATAACCCCTTTATAGAATAGATATAGATAGGCAGACGAAGGGGTCGGTAATCTTAGAAGACGACTGTCGGTATTAGGGTCGGTATATCTTTTTTTCATTTCAAGGGAAGAGCTTAAGAAGAGGGAGAATAAAGGGAGACGGGCTACGCACTTTAGTGGAAACCTCTAGGACTGTGGAGCTCTTGGATCTTGCTTAGTGCTGCGAAGGAAAAAGCTCTGCGTGGGGGGTCGAATGAAAGATTATTCATTGAATTTCGCGGTAAAGAATCGTGAGGTCTGAAACTAATAATAAGAGGCGGATCGTCCTGGTCTTCTTCCTCTTTCATTTGAATCAGTAGTCGGAAGAGGGTATGGATGAGTTAGGGAGACTCGACTGAAGAACTCCTTGGAATCTTCGATGAATTAGGGAAATGTGCAAAAGTAATGGCTTTACTGGGTTTTGGACAGGCGTCCTAGTCCCTACCCTATGATTGATCTTCCCTTGAACCTCGAGTCATCCTACTTTCCCCCACGTACCGGTATGGGGTCAATGGAGGAATAAGCGATGCTAGTCTTGTCGGCCAATCCCTGCTATCTATAGAATACGGTGGTGGGGAAGGTATCAGACTAAGATTGACTCCTTCGATAAAGAAGATCAAAAGGCCATGCCTCTGAGATAAGCAAATAGCCCGGGCATTCATCCATTTAGTGCAGTTACGAGTGCCTAGATCTTCCTACTCATTTATAGTTTGATCACCTAAAATAATTCAAGGCACTGGAGGCACTACATCTCCTACGGAGCCTTCTAGCTTTCAGTGTCCTATTTATGAGTCTAATGGAAGAATGGGCGAGCAACTTAGTCCCTAAACCTCACCTTCGAGCTAGTCTTTGTTGGAGAGTGACTTTGAACCTGAAGTCGGGAACTTAGGCGAGTTCTCTTTATGTCCGCCGAAAATAAGCACCCCTAGTCCGTCATAGGCAGAAAACAAAAGAGAGTGAGTGGACCAAAAGCAGCATTGATACAAGATACGATATGCAAATAGAATAGCTAGCTTTCCTACGCGGAAACTGAAAAAGCAAGAGAAAGGCGAACAAGAAAGGGGTGCCTCTCGTTCCACTCCTGTAAAGTCTGAGAAATTCCATCTCACCTCAACATAGGGTCGAACTGCGCCTCTTCCTCCTTTACCTCGACCACCAAAGACCCTTCCTTGGGGGGGAGAGCTCCCGATCCAAGGAGCACAGTCTCGTCCTCTCGTCTGAGGCCCCAAGCTTAGGCGCCTTTCCCGATCTGAATAATAATGGAGACTCGGCCTATCCCACTCGTCTTACCTTTCGCCAGCCCATCTGGAAGCTTGCTTCGCCCCTTTCAAGAGTTTTGCACTTCTTTTTCAGTGGGTTTTATGGGTTGACTCGACAATCCCTTGATTTGATAGATAATCGAAATCCCCTTTCAGTCATAATCGTACTTTTTCATGCAATTTGAGGGTTATTCGCTTGAACCTTGAAAAAGGGTATTTACCTTGGGCAAGAGATATAGCTGCAAAGCAACTTCTGCAACGACACCAACAGCCACTGAGGCTACTTCATTCCCCTCAGCGGGCTCAGGGCTGATCTTCACAACCGATGCCATGCCGACCGACCTGTGCCAGCCACTATGAATCCGATAATCGGACCTGCAGGTTTGACTGAAAATCACTTCTTTAGAAAGGTGGATAGGGGCATTAGATCAATGGAATGGCTAGTCAAGACCAGGGTGTAGACCTCTTCTGCCCACACCACGAGAGGCCAAGACGAATAGAGGGAATTTCTACGATTAATAAGAAAGAAAGCTTTTCTTCTACATTGATTTGCCCTGGGAAAACTCAGACTCGAGGTTCAAGGGCTCGGTGCCCCTTCCCAATCCGAACCAGCTCCATAGGCCTCTTCCAGGTGGCTGACCTAGGGAAGTTGACTGATTTTGACCGCTATCTCATGAAAAGAATCGATCCATCCGGGCTATAATGGAAGAAAGATCAAGCCTAGGGTCCGGAATGACTCGCGCATCCATCTTTCAGATTCAAAGAAGAAAGACGGAGGCAGGTAACCGACCCAGGCGGGAGAAAGGGCTCAAGCGGTTGCAGACCTTGCCCTGGCCCTTGTTCTTGTTCCAGTTGTTCCAGTCGCTGTGGTTGAAACCCTTGTTTCTGTGGCAGTTCTTCTTTCTCTTTCTTCCCTTTCTCTTGTCTTAACGAAAGTAGATCCCCACGTAGCGGGAATGCGCTCGTGAATGAGATCTACAGGCGAGGCCTATTTATCGTCATTCCCCTCTATCATCTCCTTGAAAAGAAGAAAGAAGTACGCTTAGCAGAATCGAATCTCCGTTCAAGGTCAGACTCAGTCGCTCTATCTCACTCAGAAGCTTGACCCCTTCAGTCATTCGACTACGATCCCAGTTGATGCTTCAAAGTGCAAAGGCAGTTTAGGCCCACTCCGCGGTCCCTGGGATCTCCGGCAGAGGCTGAGTCATAAGCCTAGATATTCAGAGCTAAAGAACTTCCAGATTAAGAGGAAGGAAGTTGACTTTGATTCTATTCTTGAGAAGGATCGAGTCCATGCCAGACCTGTAAGAGTCACAATTGTATTCTTGAAACTTGCATGAATAAGGCCCTATAGAGGAAGGCACGTAGCGCTTTTATCCCATAGGCTGCTGAAACAAAGGGATAGCTAATATAGTCCCATATCCGGTGCTTGGGAATTGTCTAAATAGTCTCGCCCATTGCTGAGGTCAAGGAAAAGCATACTCACTGTACCGCAACCAACTCTCATGAGTTAGTTCTAGCTTGAGGAAAGAGATCAATAGAAAGAAAATGATAATAGAGAATGAGAAGACCCCACCTACAGGGCATACCCCTACGTGGGCACCCAAGTCCGCCGATTTGCCTTATTCATTCAAGATCTCCCTAGCTACTACCCCGATCACAAAGATAGTTGTAGAGGCAGAGGTTCTTTCATAGGGGTGCCGAACCCCGTTTAGGGCCACTCCGTCTGATCATGGAATAGATGAGATCCCTTTGTTCATTCATAAGTTGCCGATCTTGAGGAAGATGCAGTTGAAGAAGCTCTTCTTCTTTCATCAGTGGCTCTTGAAGGAGAAGTCGTCCTTTCATTCTCCTTTTCATTGGACCTTTCCACAAGTGTGAATCAAGCATGAAGAAAGAAAGAATCTCGTATTTTCAGACGAAAGCAAATAATCTCTTTGAATTGGGGAATCAATTGAGAAGGAAACTTTGACCCTTCTTCATTGAGGGAAGAGAGGGAAAGGAGGGAGACCGACCTTTGCTTTCATGGCTACAGACTGATTAATTCCACTAATATTGCAAAATGACTCAAAATAGCGTAAATAGAGACTTTGATCTAAGAACGATAATAGTAGCTCGACTGAGACATTTTTTCATTCTTTCTTGCGGGGCAAAAGTGACTCAATGTGCGATTTACCTAGTAGTCTCAAATGGCTGAAAAAAGTCGAAAAGTGAGAGCTTTCTTTTATATAAGGGGAAAGAAAGCAAAACCTTGCAAAATAGCGATTGAACTCAAAGTCCATTTTCTCTGATTTTTCTTTCATTCTTGCTACCCGTCCGAAGGTTATGAAATAACGAGACTCCAAATTCTAAGGGGCGGTTCGAAGAAAGTCAACTAAGAAGGAGAGGGGCGAAGCGACTGTTGAAGGAGCCTGAATGAACAAGGAGAGTCGAGCTAAATAAGAAAGAAAGCGAGAGAAGAGAAAGGCAGACTGGATCCGCTCTCCCTGTGAATGGAAAGAAGTTTTCATGGAATCTTTTCGGAATTCTTAGCCGGTTAGATCATGAATTCCACTAAAACTGACACTCTTGCTACGATAGTCGGACTCTGAATTCTACCGCCCCGTGGGTAATCTTTCTTCGAGTTCAGATATGCTTCCTCCTTCAAGCTGAACTTCTTCTGCTCCTCCGAATGCTACTTAGACGGATGACTCTGGCACAGCCACTTCCGAAAGAAAGTCTTCCCCTGGTCGAGCTATCACTACTGCTGGAGAGTTTCTTCCGGCCCCCTATTCTAGTTGTTCGCCCTTCTTCTTTCTAAGAGTTGCTTCGCTCCTTACCAAGAACCCTAGCTTTATCTAATGTCACAACGGAGATCAACCTCTTCCGCAACTTAGACGAATGAGCTACTTTCAAAGAAAGAATGAAAGATCTTTCTCTGTTCAAGAAAAGAGAAACTCAGTCAAGACCTCTCTCTCCTTTCAGTCGAGCCTTCCGAACGTCTTTCATTTCGAGACCTTGTTCATTGAGGTTTGAAGTTCATAAAGGCAAGCATCAAAATTCACGTCCACAATTGAAGGATCATAATATCTTTATAGGCTAAAGAAGGCCATAATATCTTCTAAAGAAGTCAATGGAAGTCCTTAAACCTACTAAAAGATTGAGTGGTTTTCTATTATCGGAAGAAGAAGTCAATGGAAGTCCTCAAACCTACGGCTACTAAAAGGATCAATGAACAAAGGATAGGGGAGGGGTCTTCTTTCTCGCTAACTATTCCGCCCGCCCCCGTGGGAGTCTTTCTTCCAGTTATTGTGGAAGTCCCATCTTGATGAGAGTTCTTTGTACTGTACCCCACGCTACCGCTCCGTGGGGCCTCAAGCGCCTATACATTTTTGGACACGATAGCCTGAAAGAAAGTCACTTCATTCATGTCTCAGATTGAATATGAATAGGAAGTTGTTCCAGAAGGAGCTCTTACCGTGATCGTATCCGTCCGCTCGCTCTTAGTCAGAATGGAATGGATTCTTATCGATAGAGAAAGGCAACTCGTGAGAAGTTCGGGGACTGTTGAAGAGAAAATCTCTGAGGCTTTGGTTGGACTATTCTCGTTGAATGAGATCTTTTCTTTCAAGATGGGATCTGAGTTAATGCCATGTCGAATTGAGTTGGTTTGTGAGTTCTTTGTTGGGAATCTTTGCTTTCTTCATGAGTTCTGAAATTCATTCAATGGTAGGCTTTCGATTTCCTACTCTTTCTTTCATTCTTCTTTCATCTTTCATTCTCAGTTTAGGATCGAACTCTCTTGAATGATCTCTCTTCTTCTTCTTTCCTTGTGAGATCTTGAATTCGATCTTTCCATTCTTCTTTGATTAAGGGAAGCATCAAAATAGATCAATGAATGAGTGTAGGTTTAGAGCAAGGAAAGCCTATCTTTCATTCTCTCTTTCCTTCAGAGATCGAACAAAAGAGGTTCTGACTTGCACTTAAGGATAAGGAGCAAAGAATGATCGAAGAATTTGAATGAAAGCGAAAGTCCTTATCATTATTCTTAAAAGGAGTGCAACGAAGTTCATAAAGGGTGAAAATCTGATTTCAGAATAAAGTCCACTCGCAAATTCTTTGCCCCTCCTTCTACGTCTGAAATCCATATGAACCTCTTCCATATGAACTTCTTTCTGGGAGTCTTCCTATATCTTTTTCTGATATAAGGAATCAAACTCCTAATCTCTTCTTTATGGCCTTCCAAACCTCAAAATAATACGAAAGCCTACCATTTGTACAGTTTAGCTTTGACTCTCAGACTCTTATTCATAGCCATCCAGGAAAGAAAAGCATGACTAGGGATGTGCTTCTGACCCCAAAGAAGCTTGAACCAAGCAAGGGACAGTATTACCAGGAAGATGAAAGAGCTTCACTGTCTTAGCAACTGAAAACTGACCTCTGAGGCCAGATAGTTCTATCTTCAGTAACCTTGTCCAAAGTCACATTACTAACAATGTCTCTCCAAGCATTAGACAGACAGCATCAATGGCTACAATCAGCCTCCAATTCTCATCCTTCCATACAGCATTCAGCCTGCATTTCTTGTTAACATCAGCATCTCTGCCGAATACTGAGAAGTCAGAGACCACTCGGAAGACTAAAGCTCAAGCGCGCACTAAGAAGAAAAAGGGTGAGGGCTCGACTGAAAGGAGAGGTTCATTGAGGCGGTTCAAATATCGAGACCAGAGGAAGCAAAGAAGCTGCGAGAGGTTTCGGAATCTCCAGCTCTTGTCCCAGTCTAGTCTGAGGCAGTTGACTATTTCTCCGATATAGTTCTTCTCCACAAATTCTTTGCGCCTCTCCTTTGAATCTGCGATAACATTGAGATTTCCTCCCATCAAGTATTCGACCCGACTGGAAGTCGCTATTTTCTTTCGTCTTGCTCTGACGGAAACCGCCCTGCACACCAACCTCCTTTCCTTCTACGTCTTTTACACGGAGCGGGTTGGGAAGGCCGAAAGCATACCATCGAATGCCACCAGTCAACCGAAGGCTGCGATGAAAATAGGTCCGATCGCGCCATTAGCGGTGCCGATGAAATTATGAACCTGGAGACAAGGCTAAGAACATCCCGCCGAATGTGAACAATTCGAAGAATGTTTACACATCATTGTTCATGCCCTCAGGACGCATCCTATGGACTGCTTTCTGGCCGCTTTACGTCGTATTGCTAGCGGTCGTGGGTGGCCGCTACCCTGCGTCGCTCGTCACGTCCGCTTGTAGCCGATTTGGTCACACAGGCAGTGCCTTCTGCTATCCTAAAATCAGGGTAAACCGAGAGAAGCCTACGGCTTTCTGTCTTTTCTTTTTGCCGGCCGCATTCAGTCGCTTCGATCATTCTTTGAGCCTATGTTTTCTCGCTCGCTTTCTCTGCCCTTCGCTTCCAGATACCGGAAGGGGTCAGGCGGAAGTTCACTCCTAAGAGACGACATCTATTCAGTGTCCTGGAGAGCCTTATCTTCAGGTCTTGGATATCCCGCATACTGAGGAGACCTATTCGCCCCCTAGCTTCTCAGGGTTTGCTTACGGGCTTAGGCGGACCCCACCCCGGGCGTACTCCACGCTGGAGTGGGCGGGCCCACGTGACTTTGACAAGGAATATCTTCCCCCTGTACTGGGCACGCAGGGCTGTAGTTCTCCTTTCCTCTCTCTGAAACCCCGTGCAATGATAATCGTGGCATTTGTTCGTTGATGAGAGAGTCAGCCCCCTTCAGCCTTAGCCTTTTTTCGGCATTCCGGAGGAAGTGAAAAGCCAAAGCAAAGTGATCGAGCGAGAAAACCCCACGGAGCGGGCAGTCGGATAGTTCACTGCTTGTGAAAGGATAATACCTGGCTACAATAACTATCGAAGAGCGATCCATCTTCAGAATGGCCCTTGTAATATCCCACTCATGAGTCAGACCCATCCGGAAACCATTCCTAAAGACAAAGTCAGACTCAATCGGTACTAGGGAAAGGGATCGAAGAAGCGCTTGACCCCCACGTAGCGGGAAAGGGTATGGAATATGCTCGACGTCTCGGAAGAGGGTATGGAATACCTAGGTCAGATTGGTTAGAAGCCGCTTTCCTCTTTCGTCAGGCATTTCACTATTCTTTTTCTCCCAACAATCTGCTTCAACGGGATAGCGGAACGGGAGATCTTCCCCCCTTGGCCTCCCTCCTATACCCTTCCCGAGGTTTCCTCTTCTCCCCTCACAAGCCGCAACCACCGTAGGTGAACAAAAGCGGGGGTTTCGGGGGTCATTCGAGGGCAAAACAAGAGAAAGGAAAGCAAGAGAAAGACAACCCACAGGGCAAATCTCTCCGACCTCCGTTACGGAGCTAACTCAAGAAGAGAGCAAACAAAGACATTGTATGGAAAGTCCTCCTCTGATTTTTTACCGGACCCCTCATCTGGAGCTTTTTCTTTCTCCATATTTGAGTAGGTTTGGAAGCTTGCTTTTCTTCTGACTTTGAAAGCAAGATCAAGGCCTTTTTCCTCTGCACTCCGTCGTCTTGACCCGTCCGAAGGACTTGTTTATATCCATATTCATCTTCTTTTCTTAGAGAAATGCGCTTCTCAAATTCTTCTCAACTCCTCTCCTTCCTAACCTCAGTCGAGTACCTTCGCTCTGAACCTATATTTTTTTCGTAGAGTACCTTCGCTCTGAACCTTCCTAACCTCAGTCGAGTACCTTCGCTCCTCGCCTTTCAGTCGAGCCTCTCCTTCTTAGTCTCGGTCCTCTCCCCCTATCGTCGGCGAGCCGCTTTCGCTCCTTCGCACCTTGAAGGTTCGCAAATTCTTTGCGCCTTTCTTTTTCCACTCCAAATTCCACATACTCATGTTCATTGATTAGTCTGACTTTCAAACCTTCGTAGTTAAAAGATATTATGATCTTTTGATGGAGATGCGGATGACTCAAACTTTCCTTGGACTTCCTGAAATTCCACATAGACCAAGATAACCTAGGCTTTTGATCTTGTTCAAAGCACTCCTTTTGCATCAAAATGCAATTCCTTTCTTTATCTTTCTTCTTCTTTTTCTTTCTTTTTTCGTGGTCCGAAGTCTTTATCAAGCTTAACCTGTCCTCCGGACCCTCTCTCTCTAAATTGAGCATTTAGCTCTCGCATATGAGCAACCGCGGTCTAAGACCTGTGGAGCTGATCCTCAATTCATACCTTCCCTACTGGGATCGAATCCTATCCTTTCCGGCAGTCTCATTCTTGTGACCTTACTCCCCGAACCGCTTAGCTGCTTGGGACTAGAAAGAAAGCTAGCAAGGAAAGAGGTTAGGTTCCTAGTCTTGTCCGACCTGAATGCGGGGGAGTTACTTAGTCCGTGTCCACTTTTGACCTAGGAGTGGGATGAGTAGTTAGTTCGGGAACCGAGTTCTCTTTATGTCCGGAATAAGGAAAGACAGATACTCTTGCTACGATAGTCGGACTTGTTAATGGAATATCTTTCTTGGACTTTGAAAAAGTCACCACTGAATGGATAGGCCACCAGAAGGCTTCTCGGTTCATCGATAGTCGTCCGAAGGACTTGTTTATATCCATATTAGCTTGAACTTGATTCGCAAATTCTTTGCGCCTTCCCTTTCTTTTGTTGCGGGAAGTATATTAAGCTACGTAGGACGCATCAAAATTCCATTCTTCCATTGCCTGATTTTTCTTCCCTTATATTCAAACCGCCCCGCGGAGCGTAGGAGCACGTAGGACGGAAGAAAAGGAAAGCCTATGTTAAGCAAAAGAGAAAGAAATCCAAAAAAAAGAAGAAAGAGAGAAAGAAAGAGATGACGAAGACTGGGAACCTTCCCTAGATTCCTACCCTCGCAAGCTTCTGATATTAGACCTCTTAAGGTGGAGCGTCTTCATTCCTTTCGAGTTCATTCCTCAACAGATGAAAGAACTGCATTCGTCGAGCGCTTTCCTCTCGTCGATCGGCTTGGGCCGTATTCTAGCCTTTGAGTTAATTATGCCTTTTTTTCTATCTATTTTCGCAATAGAGATAGCATAAACGGAGACGGAAACTGCCCGTGGCTCGAGAAGGGGAGGGGCTTCCGTCCTCCGTAGTTTAATCTGACTAAAGAGTAATTGATGGGGGGCGCGTCCTCCCTTTATCCTATTTCGACTTTTTTTTCTTTGATAGGAAGTCAGAAATGGGACAGATGTTTTGGCAGTAGCCTTTGTTGAGGAGAGGACTTAGGCTTAATTCAAAGGATGAACCATATCTTAATACGCAAACTAATAGTGCTATATCGGTCCCATCCTTCGTCTGATGACATGGAAGATCGTCGCTTTAGCCCGGCTGAGGTCGCATTCCTATCTGACTTAGTTGCTCGCATACCATAGACTCGGTATGAGATAATGACTCTGGGGAAGTTAGACTGAAGAGGCTGAAATTTCTTCCTTTTGATGCCCCGGGTAAGAAAGAGTCTAGTGCTTGAACCTCCGTCATTTGCACTCTCATCTATATTTAGATTTTCAATCTCATTTCTCAGAAGAAAGAGTACCAAAAATCCCGAGTTTGGGGCAATGGGTCTTGAGGCTGTGACTTCCGATCTCTTTTCCTTACTTTACTCATTTCTCTCTTTTGTCTCTTATTCATGAAATTACTTAAAGACTCCTTCCACTCTCCAACTCAGGAAGCCGTTCTCCTCTCCTTCGTAACCGCGTAGTCGGTCTCTTTCTCTCTCGTTCTACAACTCAAAAGATCCTTTCTCCTCCTTATTCAGGAATACTCACAAAGAACTGAGCCGCGCACCCCTGATTACGATCGGTCTCAAACCTCTAGAAAAAGGAAAGATTATCCCTTTCAGAGACTTCAGTCTAGGAAGACCGCGTAGTGGGACTCCCCCTGGCTGACGAACCGATTTATGATGATGGAAGAAGATCCCATGACGGAGGTGACTTCTAGCTTCGTACCGAACCCAATTCCTTTGCTGCTTACCTGACGGTAGATGAATGAGACGGTCTTCCTAGCGCTTTGAGATTGATAACAGTAATGAATAGAATGAAATACCGGTCCGGGGTAGTTTAATTCCCACTCCCACTGTCCTCCCTTTCTATTGCTCGGAAAGCGCTTTTGCCTTTTTCTAAGGAGGATGAAAGGGGGAAAGCAGCAAAGGGAATAAAGATGCGTAGAAGTCTGAACCCTTATATCCGTCCGGAGGACCTCGATCATTCTTTGAGCCTCCTACGGTCCGAAGGACTCTGAAATCTACCATATTCACTTTTCTTGCATTCTCTCTTTTCTGACTTTCCTTTAAGTTACTAGTAATCCGCTACGTGGGGGTTTAGTAGGTTCTTGGATAGGCTTGATCTTTCGGATCTCAGAATGAATGTCTTAAGCAAATGATCAGAGATCCAACTCATCCTAGAAAGTTGACCTTTTCTCGGTTCTTGCATTTTGTGACTTTTTCTCATATATATATTTCACGATAATTGAGTGAAAAACATTTCTTTCTCCTCTCTTTCTCCGGACCAGAAACTAGAACTCTCATCAAAGTCTGTTCATTTCTTTGATAGGCTTTCTTCTTTCATTGCCTTTTCCCGTCTTTTTTCTTGCATTTTCTTAGTTTTTCTCATCTTTCTATTTAACGAAAATAGATAAAAAAATCAGGCATTTGACTTGAAAAGTTGCTTCTTCCCATACCCAAAACCTAGCTTTTTCTTCATTTGAGCTAAGGATTACAAGGTCGTTGATTACAAAAATTCATAGGTTTCATTCTCAATTCATTCATTGATTTGTTTTGAGTCTCGTTATTTCATAACCTTCGGACGGACCCTTATTTAATCCTTGTTTATATCCATATTCACAGTCGATCTTCTTCTTCCCGTCCTCCGTCCTACAGTCGTCATTCAATGGAATATGAACCTCTTCCATGAATGAGTCCGTCTCATTGAGAATAAAGTCAAAGACTTTGCGGGATCAAAGAAAGAGGTCCTTCGTCAAATCTATTAGTGGATCAAATGGAAAGCCTATCCTTCGGACAGGTCTCGTCTGAACTTTTTTTATCAGTCTCGCCTTCTAGTGGATAAACAAGGGTCCAGGTGACCAGTCTCATTGATAAGGGCAGATTCACGAGCTATATACTCCGGAGGAGGTCGTCTTGACCCGAGCAAAGAATTTGCGAAAAACCATATTCATCTTTCATCCTTCAGTTTCTTTTATGTTCCTGCTTGAATTTATTCCACTTTCCCCTTGTTCATTGATTGCGCTCCTATCCACTCCTTTTCCCTATTCGAGGCAAAGGCCCACAAAAGGTTTGGATTGAAAGTCGCTTTATCCATGCTTTCTTTATTGCTTATCCCTAGAAATCCCAAGGCCTGATATGAGAAATCAATCATGGTCCTAACCCTTGTTTTTGAAGGATTTGCTTTGTTTTCAATCTCAAATATGTCTGATAAGATATCTTTTCTTTCATCTTCCTTGGGGTGAGACAGAGCCGATTGCTTCGATCTATTCCCCATTCTTCCGGGGACAGAATTTTCTCAATTCCAATCGACTAGGCGTATCGATTTTCTTGAGTAATCTATCTGGAAATCCAGCCATTGAATCTAGAGAAAAGACAAGAAGAAGAAAGCCTACCTTTCGAAGACAACGAGTACATTCCAAAATCACTCTGACTCGGGCATCTTTACCCTTGGCCATGAACCTCCCTTGGATTTTTGATTCACGCAACTCTTCCTCCGATCCAAAATGAAGAAAAAAAGAAGGGAGATTCGACCCTAGTTCTTCCCCTTACAATAACTGGAATGAAAAGGGAATGAATACCAAGACGCATCCGGGAATAAAGGATTGATCTCTCTTAATAGACCGGCTAAAGCCCCGATATAGTACTGACTACCGGTCCCACGGAGAGATATCTTTTGATTTTAGATCTCGCATTTCAAACCCTCCTACCAGAAGTAGCTTTTTAGAGCAGAAGCAAGATAAGGATGCCTTGGTATTACATACCAGAAAATGTATATATAGCGAATAACCGCGCTTCTATTGTCCGCGGAATTCCTAATTCCATCTGACTTGATAGTGGGGTGGATATTCCCTTTTTGATGAAAAGAAATATCTCGCTTTCCGCCCCTAATATTCTTTACGGCGGATTGAATATTGATTATTGAATACGTAACAAAGTCTTTTCATTCTCATTCTAAGGATATTAGACAAAAAAGAAGAAATGGCAAGATAGTGTATACCAATAATCAATCTCAGAATACAGGGATTCTCTACAATGAGACTGTAGACCAATTTCAAGGGATGTAGCGCAGCTTGGTAGCGCCTTTGTTTTGGGTACAAGATCATCCCTACCTATTACTTATCTTCTTCAGAGTAACTCGGAATGATATCCATCCGAAGATACATATCTCTTTCTTTTTTTGATATAGCGGAAGCAAGAGGTCTTCTTTCGGCAGCTCGACCAGAATGAGTAGGCCCAGGAAGAAACTGGAGAAGGGAAGAGGAACCCTTCCAGCTGAGCGAATTAGATCTTTCTCTTTCAAAAGAGGAATTGTTACACAGTGAGGTTAGGGAGGCTCGACAGTGAAGGAGAGGAAGAACCACGAAGCAGAAGTAGTCTCGGCAGAAGAGTAATCGTCAGAAGCCCCAGATTGACCAGATTGATAAGCAGGTAGGAAGACAGGTTCAAAGGCAGAATAATCTGTCTCGCTTTCATGAATGAATAAGATCCAGGCTCGAGATCGGTAAGGAGCCGCCGGCGGTACTCGAAAGATGAATGGGTGGTGCATTCCTCTCATTCATATTTTGAGAAAGAAAGTTTGAGTGGCATTAATTTGAATATGGATTTCGATCATTCTTTGATAAGGAATGAGCTTGAAAATTCAAAGATCATTCTTTGATCCTTATCAGTCGAGTTATTTCATTGAATAATAATCGTCGGGCTCTGAACCTTCCTAACCTCAGTCGAGTACCTTCGCTCCTCTCCTATATTGAAAACTACGAGTACCTTCGCTCCTCTCCTTCCTAACCTCAGTCGAGTGGCTTCGCTCCTCTCCTTATCAGTCTCAAATTCTTTGATCCTCTCCTTATCAGTCGAGTACCTTCGCTCTGAACCTTCCTAACCTCAGTCGAGTGGCTTCGCTCCTCTCCTTATCAGTCGAGCTGCCCTTGTTCATTGACTCCTTATCAGTCGACTTTCTTCGAACCTCCAAACAAAGTCTCGCTCCTCTCCTTCCTAACCTCAGTCGAGCCGCTTTCGCTCCTCTCCTTTCAGTCGAGCCGCTTTCGCTCCTTCGCTCCTTCACAGAACCTTTACATAAGCTACGCCCTTCTTCATTGACTCCTTCTTAGTCGACTTTCTTCGAACCGCCCCTTAGAATTTGGAGTCGAGTTATTTCATAACCTCCGGACGGACCCTTAATTGAATCCATATTCATCTGTAAGGATCAAAGAATGATCGAAGGAGCAAAGAATTTGCGAAAGAGAAGTCCATCAATGAAATTCACAAGTCCTTCGCCTACTACAATCAGTGGAAAGCGTCCCCGACTAATTAAGCTAATCTGGACCTTTCTTTCTTTTTTTCATTCTTTGGGCCTCAGTAGTTTCATTTCCCCAGAAACCCTTAGGAATAGCCCTGGGGATTCTGAGCTTCTTAGAGCGTCAGCCTTAGGAAGGAAAGCTATTCTAACCTCCACTGTCAAAAGGCAACTAGCTCTTCGGAAAGAGGCTTTTCAAAAAAAGGTACTGAGGCTTCGGAAAGAAGACTGATGCTTGAAGGAAAAGCTTGAAGTACAGCAGCCCGGAGCTAAGATCAAGCGAGACATCCAGAGGGTTCTCAGACGCGAGACAGAGCTTCAGGTTCTCATACGACCTGAATATGGATAAAAACAAGTCCTTCGGACAGGTCACGGTCGGAAAAGAACTCGCTTTCTTGGATGTACTCCACAAGGATCTGAAAAGAAATGGGAAAAAACTCCGCCTTTCTCAGAGAAAGACTCAGTTCTTGAATAGAGGGGAATAAGATCTAGATTTCTTTTTCATAGTCTTTGAAGGTAGGAGCATAGAGGTAGAAAAGGCATCGAGGGCAGGGAGGAAAGAAATCCATAACATAAATTATAGGGAATGAAATTGATAGACGCCCTTCTCATCAAAATTATAAACCGGCGTGGGGGCTGCTGGATGCTTCTGATCAATAGAAGAGGAAGAGGAGTAAGCCAAAAAGAAAGACCACCAAAAGTCACGACCACCAAGATACGCATAGTGATTCGATCTTTTTGATCACCCATTTTTTGCAAACCATTTTTTGGGGCTTCCGCCTTACACACGGAAGATTGGATTGCCTGAATCACGAGTCCACTATACTGTGTTACGATCACCTCATATTGATAAAAAGTCCAGAGAACAATTTGAAATGGAAAGAAAGATCAAGCCTATGGTCATAAAAACAGAAAGGCATGAATTGCGCAAGAAGTTCTTTCGGTTTAAAACGCCGTGCGACTCGGAGGACATCAGACTGATTGGGCAAACCAAATTGAGACAGAATGCTCCTACCCCACCATGCCTGTCCCTTTACCGGTCCGTGGTAGTTTAATTTGAGGGGGGTATGAAGCGTGGAAAAGAATGCAAGAAGTGTATGATACAAGAGGTAACCTTAAGTCAGGAGTGGCGGCAAAGCTCTTGATTGATCAACGCGAGTGAACTGTGCTTAGACGCTTCGTAAAACCGCACCGATGACGGAGAGGAGCTGATGGATGAGTAGGCTTCCCCTTTCTCTTCACGGAATGTGATTTGGGACACGATGGGAGTTTGCGTGCCTCGGTAGGAAAGAGATCACCGGAGTATAGCACAAGATCGCCTTTTCTTGCTGCCATGGGGTCGACCTGTAAACAAGGTAAACCCAATGGGAAGCAAAAAACGGGAGGGGTACCGCATTGGGCAGAAGACGATCCAAAAAGCGAAGGCTCACCCTTCAAAGATCAAAGGAGTCAGAAAGAAGAAAGCCTAGGCATAAAGATAGCAGAGACAGCAGACGAGGGCAACCTATCTGACTAATAAGAAAAAAAAAGGGGGGTGAGATAGGCGAGAGGTAGCTTGCTTCCAAGCCGGCCGCGAGGAAGAAAGAGATCTTTGCCGGTGCTGACTTGGATCTCGGGTGAGGGAATAAGGCGGCCAGAAGGGAGGAGCACGGTCGAAGCTTGGCTGACTTAGATAGGCTAGCTTAGAGCTTGGCTAAAGCGAAGGGGCTTACCAAGCGCGAAGGAAAGGGCCTGAGCCACTTGAGCCGTATGCGGGGGAACTCGCACGTGCGGTTCTGACGGGGGGGGAGAGCTAGTAGGAGCCATCCTATCCCAATAGCGTATATTTGGAGCTCAATATTCCATCCTATTTTCTTGCAAGACCCGTTCGGATAAGGGAAAACTCCAGAGATTGCTTCGAAGTCAGATCCTTGTGTTGACCCTTTCCTGAACCAGAACCGGGAGGAGGAGAAAAATGTCCCTTGAGGGCTTTCCGGACTTTCCCCACCCCCCTTTCCATTCTGCCTTCCCCTCTCATTCCCCCTTTTTCAAGGTTTATATGGAATTTCATGACTCCTAAGGGAGCGGTCCGGAGGCTCGACTGAAAGGAGAGCGAGACTGAAAGGTGCGAAGGAGCGAAAGCGGCTCGACTGAGGTTAGGAAGGTTCAGAGCGAAGGTACTCTACGTTTCAGATATAGGTTCAGAGCGAAGCCACTCGACTGAGGTTAGGAAGGAGAGGAGCGAGACTAAGAAGGAGAGGATCAAAGGAGAAGAATTTGTGGAGAAGGTCCTTATCTCTTCTTTATGGGAGTGCAACTCAGAATGGAAGAGGTTCATATTCCATTTCATGACTCATCTGGAGTAGCTTAATTAGTCTCATATTCGTTCAATTCCACTAGTACGAGGGCCCCTCTCTGATAAGGAAGGAAAGGAAAGAAGAAGAATTTGACGATCAATCTGGTCCGATGGCTGTTCTCCACTAACCACAAGGATATAGGGACTCTCTATTTCATCTTCGGTGCCATTGCTGGAGTGATGGGCACATGCTTCTCAGTACTGATTCGTATGGAATTAGCACGACCCGGCGATCAAATTCTTGGTGGGAATCATCAACTTTATAATGTTTTAATAACGGCTCACGCTTTTTTAATGATCTTTTTTATGGTTATGCCGGCGATGATAGGTGGATCTGGTAATTGGTCTGTTCCGATTCTGATAGGTGCACCTGACATGGCATTTCCACGAATTAAATAATATTTCATTCTGGTTGTTGCCACCAAGTCCTCTTGCTCCTATTAAGCTCAGCCTTAGTAGAAGTGGGTAGCGGCACTGGGTGGACGGTCTATCCGCCCTTAAGTGGTATTACCAGCCATTCTGGAGGAGCAGTTGATTCAGCAATT